>NC_064920.1:508178708-508480631 GCF_023897955.1 Schistocerca gregaria
CATTTTCTGTACTGTGAGACAGTGACATCATGGTCCCCTACTTCCATACCGAAATAAAGCTGACAGGCAGACTTCACAAGAGGCGTCAGACTGCGTTTCTGTGAGGAAAATGTTATTTCACCACATATGTAACGAAAAATTATTCACGTTATTTACACATTTACATGACATTTTTACGAATTTTACACTACAAAAGCAGTCTCAAACCAGAAATGCTGCCTAAACTACAGCAGAAACTATATGAAACTTACAGTCACAGCAACAGTATCTATGTTTATGACTTACAAACAGATTAGGAGCATTTGTATTTTGTTATTGCACAGGTGCACCAACTCCGAACACAAAATCTCCGCCAAAGTGAAAATGTTGACTACAGAAATGAACTGTCTATTTATCTCTAAACTGGTCATTTTTATGGTGATTTTTTAATTCAGCAGATGGAAATATATAGGAATTAACTATTTTTTAGCCTAAAACATTTTCATTGTTGGCCAGTGTTATAATTGGAGAACCTGTAAAGTCTTATTACTGTCATGGGCAATATAAATTACGCGGAACATGATATGCTCCTTACCAAGAAGAATTTATGCTCAAGTCTGCTACAGAACTATTTACTGATAACATTATGGTGGTAACAAAGATGTGATCAAGTGGACTGCCAAGAACAATCAAAGAAGGGGCTAACTAATGTTAAAGAAGGAACTATGTGTTGCACCTAACAATTATATACTTGGTGCTTTCTTTAAGTTCAACTCTGCAAGACACGGCGTCAAGGCAAAACTACCATTCGTCTTACTGGCAGTGATACTGTGACGGTAACAGGTATATTGGTTTCGAGGAAACATATAAATCGTGTGTCTTTAGCATGTAAAGTGCCATTGGCGGACATTAAAATGAATGTATTAATGGGTGAGCTGCCTGGGATACTGCAGCGACTCCTTTTAGAGGACATTTACCTTATGGACATGGATATAATGCAATATTTTGCTGGGATTTTTAACAAAATGGAGATGTGAGACTACCTGACATCAAATCACGACTTGTTTGTGCAAGCCAATTTGGCATCTAGCAATGGTAAAATCTTTTCCAGAGTTTAAATTGATGGGGTAACACATTTAACGAGAATCTTTTTGCTAAACTTCTGCTCTTAAAGTTTTACATGGAAATTCCACAAGAATGTGATGGATAATAGTTGGCAGCAGTGAAGAGTTGACAATGTACACCCAAGAAAATGTGGGTTGCGTTAATGACAGTAAAATATAGGAAATTAAAATGCAAAATGAAAATCTTCAAATGCTATCAGTTATAAGAATTGCAAGAAGTGACAGAGATAATTGTTAATCCTATAAAACAGATAGTTTACAAGAAAAAAATAGATAAGTGTTAGAAATTGGGAATATGTGACTTTGCTCTTGTCAAATTACTGGTTCGAACATAATTAGATGATTCAAAGATGAAAATTATGAGTTATAAATTAAGCTAGATGTTATTAAAACCACACCAAACAATAAGAAAGGAAGAGTTGTTTTCTCTGTGTAGATGTATGTGCATAAATTAATAAAGATTTTGTACAAGAATCTTTTTTTATTTGTTAGCCGACCAAATATCCTAAAAATTTTTTCTGTTTACAATGCTTCATATTTGGACTTTAGATTGTGATCTTGCAAGGTAGCTGCAAGTGGATAGTTTGGTAACCTAGAAAAGTAACTGAAACTTGTTACCTGAAAGCACAGTACCTGAATGATGAGGTTACAGCATCTGGTGTAATCATGTGTGTGGTGTGTGTGTGTGTGTGTGTGTGTGTGTGTGTGTGTGTGTGTGTGTGTGTGTGCGTGTGTGTGTACATTAACGATTTTTTGTTTTCATTTTGAGAAATTGTGCAGTGGGAAACATCCGTGAATAGTTTTGAAGACGGTAGGTTTTGGCCACATATATATACTGCACTGTGACTGTCTGCGAGTATCATCTTGCACTGTGACTGGCCGAAAAATTTTTATCACCAGCACAATTTCATGTTTTTTCTAAATTATACTAACATTGCGATCTTTAATTTTTAAATTTTCCTGTCAACCGCCATCTTGCATATTTTTAAATTTCCTGCTTCCTGAAATTTTTAATCTTTAAATTTACCATTAGTTACTTTGCATTTTTAAACTTCCCGCCACCCATCTCCTTCACTCAAGGCCGTTGATCACATCCTTGTTCCTGGCATGTAGGTGACTCTCACCAACACTTGTAATTTTCAAGGTCAAGTGGCCGCCATCCCTGAACTGTGACTTTAGTTGTATCACATGCTTTGAAACGTGTGCGTTGATAGTTGATAGTGAATAAGTAATGCTAAAAACGTAGTCAACTGAAATGTACCTACTAAAAAAAAAGAAAGAGAGAGTTGATTTGGTGAATTTGTACCAAACCACTCCCCTGTTTACATGAAGCCTAAATCGTACTATATTCATCTTTCAAAGTTCACTGTTTTACTACACTAGGCTACGGCGTGTTGTTAGGACAATTTCTTGACTAAGTGGCTTGAAGGAGAATTTGGGAGAATTTTGTAGCAGCATCTCGATGTAGATGAGCTGCTGATCCTTGATGACACCAACCAGCTCGGTCATCTTCATGACCCAGCACGCCTCGCCCGCCATCGAGCAAGCGACAGCAGTGTGTTGAAATGGAATGTATATCGACGTACACCCTTGACATAACAATCGCCGTGTTTTCCGGTCAATAATGCCAGTGAAAGGCACCAGGAAGATATCTTCTCTTCGCCATCAGATTAATTTTGTGCACTAATGGTGGAATGGACCATCCTTAATTTTTGATACGGATACCAAGGTGTGGTGATTAGCATCCCGAGGCTTCGTACATACAAAACAACTTTATCCTTTTATGATGTGTTTCACTGAGTAATGCCTTTGACACGTGCGCTGCAGCCAGCCATGAAGCAGCAATTCTCGTCTTAACGTCTGTTTCGTGACCGCTATGTTACAGTTGTCAGGTGCCGCACTTCCGTCAGTAGAGTAGCGGCTCTCGAAGGGCGGAGGGACACGGTTGAAAGCAACAGTCAGCCGTAAGCCCTCCTTCCAACGTGTTACGTCGGTGGAGGTAGAGCTCATTATGCAGGCCATTCAGTCGCCGTCAGGCTTAGACCTCCCATCGTGCTCAGGTTAGACGACTGGTTGCTGTGGGAAGCTACCTAGCTGACGCTCACCTTTCACGTAGACAGAGAAAAAGGTATTCTCGACTCGCCCCTTCAGTTCTTTCCGTGTGCTCCAGCCTCATCTTGTCACAATTAACACGAAAAAGACAATGCTAATAATACACACATGAATGTACAAAAAATAGCCTTCCTAACTACTAAGTCCCTAGGTTCTTTACAAAACATTTGGGGCACCTATTTATTTTACAATGCTCATACATTATCTTTAAAAAACTGCAAATCCATGGTAAATTTTTAGAAGATACGTACCGTTACTCCCAAAATACTAAGCGCGAGTCATACTCTTTGTATACAGGTGGTAAAGAGTAAGAACAGCACATCGTTCAGTCAGATATAATTGATAGGTCTCATTTTACCTCGATCTCATTATGTATCTACCATCCCATAATCTTCTAAGACTTTACAGCATACAAGCACTTGTTAATCTCCCGACTGAATGTCGTACAACTTAGTCCAACTACTAAGCATCAACAAAGCCATCAGAAATCCTCAAAGCAAACAATCAGTTTCTACCAAGTGCAGAATACAACAAATTATTTCAAACTACTAACTATCGCTTTGGGTCACCCAAGTACTACTATCTTCGCCACACAGAAATTATTTACGCGCTAACAAAACACAGTAACTGTGCAAATTTACCAAAATGTAATCGCAAGGAAAATAAAATAAAATATAATACAAATTGTTATTATCTATTTCTCTCGAATTGTACGCCCGCTTCACTCATGATACCTACGTTGTCATCCTTTCATCATTTTCTCCTTCGAGGAGATTCATCTCTTTTATTCTCCTACTCATTGTTACTTGTGTTTCAATTTGCCATTGCCGTTTCCTTCTGATTCCTTTAACTTGAGAAATCTCACTACCACAACCTACTTTAAAATTCTTACTCACTAGTCAAGGAAATAGTCCAAAGCTCCCTGTAAAGATGTCAACATTCCATACATAAGAAAAACTTGCACATGACACATTATTAACTAATTTACATTCACCCACTACCTACGTATTTACGTTCAATGTCCAAGGATAATCCTTTCTCTGACTCATTCTCTCTTTATTATTTTGTTCCAGCCATGAGAACGTACCACTGTATAAACACACACACACACACACACACACACACACACACACAAACATTTCATCCCTGAAATTAGATTTTAATTCAAAACATTATATTGAAGGTCATCAGTATTTCCTGTTAGTACTTAAACACTGTTTACGGAGAATATCCAACAACGTTCTATAGTGTAGTAAATGCTCTTCACGGGTTTGCCGCCGGATCACGTTGTGCAAATTCCACTGAAAGTCTTGTCTAGCGCCCAACTACATCCACTAACCACGATTCGAAAAATCCTTTCACAAGAATCTCTGTTTGAATAAGAATCAACAAATTCAACTTACTCCAACTGCTAAGCATCAGCAAAGCTATCAGACACCACAGTGTCATCTTCAGAACAGAATCAATAAACATATGGAATACATTTCTACAGCCATCTCGTAAATTGACTTTTAATACAACCACATTCTTACATAGAAGCTCTCATAACAGATAAGAAGAATTTTTCTGACAAAGTAGAACATCCCAAGACATCATCAACCATTCCTAACTTGGTTTAACATTATAGAAATCCACACAACATGAGACTTGAAACCAGTTTATCATTTCATTTTTAATCGCGCTCATTGGAAACCAAATTCTTTCAGACATTCCGTGCAGTTTTATTGACGAATACTTCTTCACAGATGACTAATTTCACACCATTTTCACGTCAAGCCGACCTGTAATAAAAGATTCACACATATACATAGATAGGGTGGAGTGAGAATATGAAAGAAAAATGAAGATTAAATTTATACTGTTTTAGCGGGGGCTCCTCATGTTTGCCAGGCAGGTAGCGAATCATATTCCCTTTGAGAGTTTTATTCACAAGTGAATAACATCACAGAAGTTTCATGTTAAGCACACGAATAGCCAGAGATTCATTCCATCAAGGACGTGGGACAAAATAAGAATGGGGAAAAATAAGAAGAGGAAACAACACAGAAAATAGAGAAGAAATATGCACCGTTTCAGCTGGCGACTCTAGGTTTGTCACGAGCGTGATATATAAAGTATATATATCCATATGAGTGTTAAATTTGGTTCTCTCACATCCAAATAAAACAAAATAAAACAGTTATAACTGTATCCAGAAAACATTCTATAAACGGGAAACTTCTATGACTAACTTTGTAGCACTTAGCTACCGTGTCAAAATAAAATACAGAACAAAATAAATCATCTACTGGACCTAATCCTATATAGTCAACAGCACGTATCGAAATACCCATGATTCAGAAATTCCATTATTAAGAAAGATTGCACAAACATAAATGAAAAATATCATACAGCTGCCGAATCAGGCAGAGAAAATTGACACTCAACACAAATCCAAAACTGTCAGGTACTCCACAATATGCACGTCACACCCTTTTACAATGAAGTTTGCACATTCTCCAGTATTCTCGTACTTGACATGGAATTTAAATTTTACTTGCTTTCAGTGAGGTACCACACTTTGAAAGTGGAACAACATATGAAGTAAATCATTGCGTCTTCCATTTGGAAAATCCTTCTCACTCAACTCACGATACTTAAAGCAGCCTAAAAATTGGCTGTTCTCTGTGTTTTCACTATAACCAAAATCAGATACTGCCTCACATCCTTCTCGCAACAGAAACGAATATGACCTCCTTCGAAACTTATGTCCTTGTCGGTACAGTATTCGAAAAATTACGCTTAATGTTTTCAACAGACACAGCCACAACAGTAGTGAATTCAACTCCTCCCTCAAAAATCTCACTCGCAACTTCCTGGCTTCTGGCCAATTCCTTTTATAAACGCTTGTCATATGTCAGCCCTGGCTCCAACTAGACTCATGATCTATCACAGGTTCCACCAACTGATTTCATTTTCCAGTACTACAATCACATTTACTTCACTTAAACATTTTCTTTCATTGTTATCTGACGCTCTTCCACGACTGCATCTATCTCACTTATACATTCTCCTCCATTCCTTTCCTGGCGCTCTTCTAATACATTTAAATTTTTTAGTACTGTCCGACCACTCATTTCTTTCTGCTCTTTTTCAACTGCATTAGTCTAGGTACTATAAATAAATCAGGCTCAAATTCTCCTCCCAACTCCTAATATGTGCTGTATGGTCTGCAGGTGAGATCACATGTCCCGCCTGCGGAGCTGTGTCCGTTTCTACTATCTTCACCTGCTCGTTATCTGGTGTTAGCTGTGCACATACTGCTTCCAAGTCCTGCTGTACCGCTTTCTCTTGCCAATTTGGCTTCTATGGTTTCACTTCTGTCCTCAGCTCTTAAAATATTTGTTTGTTCCAGCTTAAGTTTCTCGCGCAGCAAAGTGTTAAGGGTTTATAATCTCTCATGTAAACTGTTAAATATTTCCCCAGTTTTGTTGGTAAGTTTCTTCCACATTTCGCGGCATTCCGTCGTACACTTTCCTTGCCGTTCACTCAGCTCGTTTAATTTCTCGTCCTGACTTTTCCCTTGTCTTTAGGTTCTCTCATTTTTACCACTTCTTGCTTAAATTCCTAGTTTGTCCACTTAAATTTTTGCACTGTTAACTTAATCTGTCATCAAATTCTCACGATGTTTTACTCTAAAACCATTCCAGTGTCTGTAGCATAAATCCACCATTTTGTCTTTCGCTTTGACATATTTGTGTATTGGTGGAGCCTGAGTTTCTAGAGAATCTTCTCTACTACTAACATCTACTGTTGCTCAATTGACAGGTGTTTCAACTTCCCCTCTAACAGTAGCAATATCTTGCCCACTGGATAAGGAAAATGCTTCTGTGCGTTGTTTCCATTATCGGACCTAATGTGCGTATTTCTAATGCAGCGACGTCATTATCACACACACATAGCACTTCTATAAGAACGTGGTGAAAAGTAATACCTCCATTTTTTTTAATGTGAAAAGCGTTTTAAATAAAACAGACTACATTTAGATAGGTTGAGTGGCACCATTTCGGACAAACACATCGTAAACATGCAAAATTTTCTGATTTGTCACCCACAAAAAGAATTAACGATACACACATCAGTTTCTGTACAGCTGTCCCCACAGAAACCTCACCATATAGAAAATAATCATGAAAAGCTCCAAATTCACTGCATGCTCAAGGGCGATAGTTTCTACATGATCGGCCCATTATCTTGCAGGAGAATGCTTGAGCACATATGGCACAAGCTGTGAATAATTTGTTCGATCGATGGAGGTGCTGTACCACCCGTCACACTTCCCGGACTCAAGCTCATAAGGCTTCGATTTGGTTCGAAAGATTAAGAAAGAACTGCATGGCGTTCGCTTCAGAACTTTTACAATGATTCTGCAGGCAATAATCCTTTCCAGTCAAAAAGTCAGCACAACTGGCGCTGCTAAGGGTATTCTACGAATACCATATCGTAGCAACGGGCTATACACAATGTTGGTGACTACTCTTAAAGACAGTGAAACATTGACACATGTATCTACGTTGTATAAGTTGTAAATAAATAGTTACCGCTGTTAAAGTTCCAGCTCTCATAATTACGTACGAATGGTGATAAAGGAGCTAGGTAGTAGGCTGATTGAAATTACATGTGCTCCGACGGATAGTAACAAAAACTCAGATTTAAGTGAATGGCGGAAATTAATCTTAAATGGCGTTTCATCACAGAAAGGGAATGTCTCATTTGAAGTCCCTTAATGAGATGTACGACAGCTTCTTATTATGTTAAGATTATTATTTTCTCTCTTTATTTCCGTTGTCAGACTGACCTGCTATATCAGCTGGCTTGATAAAAGAGTATGGTTTACGACACCATTCTTCTGAGATACTTTACTACCTTCACAAAAATGCAGCGAGCGGCAAGGCAAATAAACAGTCAGAAACAGGCAGAAAGGTTTATGAGAGGAATCTGACGGACTTATCGCAATCTCATTGCTGCATTTAAATGCAAAGTCCCCGAGGCGCCCCATAACTTCCTACTCCTGCATATCTCTACACTCATTCTGTCAGACTGAAATGTCCCATAGATCTGAACAGAAATCTGCTATCCTACCTGTAACAGGTTTAAGACCTTCTATAAGCGAAGTAAATAGCTTTGTGAATTGAATGTCAAAATGATTGTTTATGGTTTATTTATTTTCGTCTTCAATTTATTAGCATTTATTTCTGGTGCTAAACACGATTGCGCAAAATATTGTATGGTCCTCGACACGGCCGTCGATTTTATTTTTCGGAGTGATGCGGAATACCACTGCAAGTGAAGTGCCCCCTCTGGCGTGCGCGTTTCAAAATACTATTGGGCCTGGCCTAACGAAAAAAATATCCTGAGAGGGCTCTCCTGTTATTCGGCCCTTTGTATCCTGTCAGTCATTTGGCTGCTGTCAGTTCCGGAAAAAATGGCTGAAAGTGCTGCGGCCTTCCATTGGGATGGCCGGATGCAAAATTTTAACCGCTCAAAAGAGACAAAAGCGCTCCCTGATGGAAAAATTTGCGCCGGTGACAGCAGTGACAGTAAACCGCGAACTGCATCCGCCGAAAAGTAATGGATGATACAAAAAAATAATTGACAGGGAGTTCATTTTAATTTGCGGACAACTATTATTATTATTATTATTATTATTATTATTATTATTATTTTGAAACGTTTTGTGACTGTGACGGAGTGTACTTCGAGCCTGTGAGACATACTTCAAGCATTTGCCCCTATGTTCGGCGGTAATCAGCGTACTCTGCGTAAAATCGTTCAGGTAACACAAGATCAAACGACTTCACGCTAATAACACAATGTGAGAATGCTGCTGTTGTATTAGATACGGGCATGCATTTTTCAGGAAGGGCAACGTGGATCCGTGATCAAAGAGGAAATTATTAGGGACAAATTTCTTAAGAAGGAACGGAAATTGAAATTTTAGAAAAAGAAAGGATGAGGAAATATTAGAAACAATAAAATTACACTTGACACCTCTTTAACACCCAGTAATGTAACGTGAGCTTGATTCTGTTTATTATATTAACTAAACTACACTTGCGTGCAAAACGTAAGGACGACAGTAACTTCTACATCTACATTGACATAGATAGTCCGCTAGCCACCAAGCGGTGTGTGGCGGAGGGCACAATTCGCGCCAAAGTCATATCCCCCCCCCCCCCCCCCCCCCCCCTGTTCCACTCGAGGATGGTGCGAGGGAAAAAAGACTGTCTGAACGCCTCAGTACGAGCTCTTATTTCCGTTATCTTTGAATCGTGATCATTGCGCGATTTGAAAGTTGGTGGTAATAATATATGCTCTACATCCTCGGTAAATATCGGATTTCGGAATTTAGTGAGGAGCCCCTTCTGTTTAGCGCTTCGTCTTTCTGCAAGTGTGTCCCACTTCAAACTTTATGAGACCCACTGGTAAGGGTCCCATAAAGACGAGCAATACTCCAAGACTGGACGAACTAACGCATTGTAAGCTATTTCATTTGTTGAAGGACTGCATCCCTTCAGGATTCTACCAATAAACAGCGATCTAGAGTTCGCCTTATCCGTTACTTGTGTAATCTGATCATTCCATTTGAGATCATTTCGAATAGTTACACCCAGATACTTGACGGACGTTACCGCTTTCAAAGACTGGGCGTTTATTTTGTACTCGTACATTAATGGGGATTTTCGCCTTGTTATACGCAGTAGGTTACACTTACTAATATTGAGATATAACTGCCAGTCATTACACCAAGCACTTATTTTCTGCAAATCCTCATTAATTTGTTTACAAGTTTCGTGTAATACTACTTTCCTGTGGACCATAGATCATAGGCAAACAGCCTAAGGCCGCTGTCAATACCATCAACCAGATCGTTTACGCAAATCGTAAAAAGCAGATGACCTATTACGCTGCCCTGGGGCACACCTGAAGTTACGCTTGTTTCTGTTGAAGTCACCCCGTTTAGGACGACATACTGCTTCCTGTCTGTTAGAAAACTTTCTGTTCAACCGCATATATCATCGGACAGACGGTAAGCGCGCACTTTTTGTAGCAAGCGACAGTGCGGAACTGAGTCGAACGCCTTTCGAAAGTCTAGAAATATGGCATCAACCTGGGAGTCGGTATCTAGAGCCTGTTGTATATCATGCACAAAGAGGGCCAGCTGTGTCTCGCATAACCGCTGTTTCCTAAAGCCGTGCTGGTTTCTGCAGATGAGCTTCTCGAGTCTAGAAAGGTCATTATGTATGAACACAAAATATGTTCTTTGATTCTACAACAAATCGATGTCAGTGAAATTGGCCGGAATTTTGTGCATCCGATGTTCGTCCCTTTTTATAGATTGCTATGACCTGGGCCTTCTTCCAGCCCCGTGGAAACTTCTGCTCTTCCCCATGATCTCTGATAGATGATGGATAAGAATGGTACTTTATTTGTAGCATAGTCAACATAAAATCTTATGGGGATGCCGTCTGGGCCAGATGCCTTCATGGCGTCTAAGGATCTTAACTGTTTTACAATCCCAGATACACTATGTCAGCCATCCGTGCGTTTGTTCGATAAATGAAAGGGGGAATGGTGCTGCAGTCCTCTATCGTAAACGAGTTTTTGAAAGCTAGGTTTAGAATTTCGGCCTTCTGTTTATCATCATCAGTTACATTCCCCGTACTGTCAGCAAGAGAAGGTATTGAATTATTTGTAGCGTTCATAGATTTCACGTACGAACAAAATTTTTTGGGGTTATTTTTAGAATCTGCAGATAAAATATTGCTTTCAAATTCGTTAAAAAAATCTCTCATTATACTTCTGACAGCTGCTTTCATTTCGCATGATGCTCACTACCAAGTAGCATATATGGATGAAACTTGGACCATACATAGAAAGAACCTATAGAGTAACATTATAGTATAGTACAGTATAGCAGAATAGAGCAGAGTAGAGTAGAGAAGAGTAGAGAAGATAACTGAAAGAACGAAACCCTGTCATTAAAAGACAGTAATGACACTGAGGTCATAGCGATTCACGTCTGTGCCATGGATATTAGAAAAGGCGAGAAATGGGGATTAATGGCCTGCGTGAACACCACGGGCGGCAGTGTATGCCCTGAAACATGCTTCCGTGCCGCCCACAAGGTTGGTCTGTCTTGTGACAGAGTGTTCCATTCCTCCACTAGCGCGGTAGACAAAATCTGGTGTATGCGGACGAACTGCAGTTCGTCTCTCCAACGCATCCCAAGTGTGCTCGTCGGGAAACGGGCAGGCCAGTCTATTCGCAGAATATCCTCTACTTCCGAGAACTACTTCACCTGCGCCGTTAGACGCGATTGCGCCTTGTCATCCATAAAAGTGAAGTCAGGGCCGAAAACACCCCACGAAGAAAGGCAGTTGCGGAAGGAATATTGTGCTACAACAACATTGGCTGGTGAGTGTACAGTATCCAACAGCTTGGATGTAGTACGCCGATGCAACATTATGCCTCCTCACACCATAACACCTGGACCACCAAGACGATCATATTCTGCGATGTTCCTGGGTGCACAGGAAGATACGTCAGACATTGTCTACCATGATCGTTTTGGTGGTCCAGGGGTTATGGTATGGGGAGATATAGTGTTGCATGGACGTACTGACTTCCACCCTTTCTAACGCCGTACTTTACCCAGTCAAATTCATTGTGCCACTGCACTCCTTCGCCATTTGCTTCTTTTCTGTGATATATTTTGTCCTGACTACATTTTTAATAATAACAATGCCCGACCGCATCGAAATGTGCGGGTGGAGGAACTCTTGGAACTAGTAGATATTCGGCGAATGGTCTGGCCCGTCCGTTCCGCACACTAATGAGTGGTACTCAAGAATCGGTCTTACAAGTGTTTTTACTTTCATACATATTATTTTTTTCCAGTGAGTCTCAGCCTGACATCTGTTCGTCTTACAATCAGTGTTACGATGTCGTTCGACCTTAGATCCTTCCGGACGGTTTTCCCTAGGTATCTTACAGTTGATTCTGTTCTCATTTATACGCGGATGACACAGTCACCATGGCGCAAAACTGGAAACTGTCGAACATAAATTCACAAATACAGACAGAACTGTCGAGCCTTGGTTGGAATGACGGCGTACTGAAATAAACGTCGACAAGCTCCAAACACTTCCGTTCACACACAGGCCGACGCTGCTGCATGAACATCAACACTGTCAACAGGTAGCACTACATCCACGCCCAATACGTTTCTGAGAGAAAGTCAGATATCTCGGGTGTCTGTCTGGACCGGAAATGTATATGGGGGGACCACATTGAATACGCTGCCAATAGAGCGCACGCGAATCTCAGACAGCTCAACCCAACACTCAACAGGGAAAATTCATGGAATAGGAGGATGTCGAGGTCCGTATACATTACACTGATCAGAACTCTAAAGACGTACACAGCTCCCGTCTGGGGATACGCAGCTCCTACACTCCTGCGCTGTCTGCAGATCATACGGAACAAAGTGCTACACATCATTAGCAACGCTGTACGCGAACCGTGGATCTTCGCAGTGAATATCGCCTTGAAATCCTGAAGGAAGTAATTAAAAAATACGCCACATGAGTGCACAGGAACTCGAGACACTCGAACAGTCCTTTCATTCTTACTCTGGGAAACTATGGTCAGAACCATAGGTGGAAGACTCCAGTAACTAAGGCAAAAACACCTATGGCAAGCGACAGCATCGGCAAGAACCTGGAAATCACCAACACTGACTGGATATGTCAGCTGCTGTCACAGTCGACCAACAGACTACAGCAGGGAAACCGACAAGCTCGCACACTGACACACAAACAACAGCCAACACTTTTTATTTGGTCATCAGTCTTCTGTCTGGTTTGATGCGACCCGCCACGAATTCCTCTCCTGTGCTAACCACTTCATCTCAGAGTAGCACTTGCAACGTACGTCCTCCATTATTTGCTAGATGTATTCCATATCTCTGTCTTCCTTTACAGTTTTTGACCTCTACAGCTCCCTCTGCAGCCATGGAAGCCATTCCCTCATGTCTTAACAGATGTCTTGTCATCCTGTCGCTTCTCCTTATCAGTGTTTTCCACATAGTTCTTTCCTCTCCGATTTTGCGCAGCACCTCCTCATTCCTTACTTTATCAGTCCACCTAATTTTCAACATTCGTCTGTAGCACCACATCTCAAATGCTTCGATTCTCTTCTGTTTTGGTTTCTCACATTCCATGTTTCACTACTGTACTCCAGACGTACATTCTCAGAAATTTCTTCCTCAAATTAAGGCCGATATTTGATACTGTAGACTTCTCTAGGCCAGCAATGCCCTTTTTACCATTGCTAGCCTGCTTTTGATGTCCTCCTTGCTCCGTCTGTCATTGGTTATTTTACGCTTAGATAGCAGAATTCCTTAACATCATTCACTTCGTGACCAACAATCCTGATGTTAAGTTTCTCGTTGTTCTCATTTCTACTACTTCTCATTACCTTCCTCTTTCTTCTATTTACTGTCAATCTATACTCTGTACTCATAAGGGTGTTCATTCCGTTCAGCAGATCATGGAATTCTTCTTCATTTTCACACAGGATAGCAATTTCCGTAGATCAAGACGCCTAAAAACTGAAGTTTTCCATCCTTTTCAACTTCCATTGTGAATTAATATTGAGTTGCAGACCAGATCAAGACGCCTAAAAACTGAAGTTTTCCATCCTTTTCAACTTCCATTGTGAATTAATATTGAGTTGCAGACCATTAAAATCATGTAGGAAACAGTCCAGAGCATCCCTCTCATGTGACCATACCATAAACGCATCGTCGACATTATCTCCAAAAACAATTTGCTTTTAAGAACGCGTCTTCAGTGCCATGTCCTCAAAATCTTCCATAAACAAAATCTTCAGTTTGTTCGAAGTATTTGTCACTAAGTAAAAAGTACGTATACGTGAACACATGTTGATAAAGCATAGTTCTTTCTTCATCGAATTTTCCACCAATTACCTGCAAGGAATATTCAAGAGGATCTCCGGTAAAAAGGAGGCAACATTAAAACTAACGAGGGGCCGATGACTTCAGCAGTTTGGTCCCTTAAGAATTCACATACATTTGAACAGAACGCTATTAAAGCAAGCAATTTATTCTCATATTTTAGATGAATTCAGCAATAGTTTTTATCACAAATTGTTTTCGTGGTGTTCGATCCATAATCCCCTTCAGTAGCGTTTGGTAACATCGTTATCGGAATTTAGGGCAATGAATAGAAGAACAGTGAAATATTTCTCCAGATGGATGAACAAATGACCAAACGTTTGGTAGAAAGATAAGTTGCTGGCAGGATATCGTTTTCATCTGGCTGCTACACTCGAAACAGTAATTTGCCCGATCCATAATTTTTTTTTGTTCCACCCTGCGGGGCGACCATCAAATTTTTGTTTCAGGGTACGGTATACACTACTTAGACACTATCTTTAATCGACCAGTTCTCCTTTCATTTTACGATCGCCATTTCTCCCCTTCCTTTACTGTTCTCTGTATTAAGACATTAAATAAGCTGCTAAAATGTTGGCCAGTCGGATCCCTTATTTCTAGCGTGCTTTTTATGCCCGCCGTGAGTGCTCTTTGTCGAGAAAACAAGGGCACAAAAAAGTAAAGAAAGAAGCCTACGAGTGGCGTAAAAGGAATTAAAAACAGGCTAGTATAATTCACGAGACAATAGCCATTACATGCCGGCCTGAAGTGGTCGCGCCGCACGTTTAACGGCCGTCGCCGGGATAGGTGGCCAGTAGCGTATCGCGGCCGTGGTTGGTGCTGCCGCCTGGCGGCACTTGTTGCGAGTACTGCTACTACACGAGGCCCCTATCCAGCTCTCGATTAGTTACGTATTTTTTAGTAAAAACGTTTTACAGAGCAATAATTCTCTAATTAGGTTCTACTATGATCCACACATCGACGAGCTGATCTGTAAATTTAACAGGATTTATTACAGTTATGTTTTTTTTCTTTTATGTTTCATATACAATTTCTTTCTTTTTAAAAATATCTGAATGACGATATTTCACCTACCGAGGTGTGTATCCAGGGTTGACTTTTTTCGGGTGGAATGGGGTCTTTTGTTACAGTCTTTCTCTCTATTCCCTCACCAATTACAGTTTGCTGTCACCTCTACTTTTGATTTCTCACACGTGGCTGCAGTTATAACAATGAAATGTTTTTAAGTAGTAATAATAATAATAATAATAATAAGAATAAGAATAAGAATAAGAACAAGACTTTTTTTAGTTCAGTTGTTAGCACATCAGAATCAAATTTTTACTCTGTGACGGAGTATGCACTCTATGAAACTTCCTGGCAGATTAAAACTATATGTCGGACCGAGACTCGAACTCGGGACCTTTCCCTTTCACAGGCAAGTGATTTACAACTTTTTTAAAAATCTCATTTTGTTCTATATTGTTGTTGAATTCGCTCGAGGCGGACGTGCGATGACACCCATTCAAGTTCTTCGTCGATCCGTTCACTCAGTTTTTTTTTTTTTTTTATTACAGATAGTAGGTAACCCTCCCCCCATGAACCATGGACCTTGCCGTTGGTGGGGAGGCTTGCGTAACTCAGCGATACAGATGGCCGTACCGTAGGTGCAACCACAACGGAGGGGTATCTGTTGAGAGGCCAGACAAACATGTGGTTCCTGAAGAGGGGCAGCAGCCTTTTCAGTAGTTGCAGGGGCAACAGTCTGGATGATTGACTGATCTGGCCTTGTAACATTAACCAAAACGGCCTAGCTGTGCTGGTACTGCGGACGGCTGAAAGCAAGGGGAAACTACAGCCGTAATTTATCCCGAGGACATGCAGCTTTACTGTATGGTTAAATGATGATGACGTCCTCTTGGGTAAAATATTCCGGAGGTAAAATAGTCCCCCATTCGGATCTCCGGGCGGGGACTACTCAGGAGGACGTCGTTATCAGGAGAAAGAAAACTGGCATTCTACGGATCGGAGCGTGGAATGTCAGATCCCTTAATCGGGCAGGTAGGTTAGAAAATTTAAAAAGGGAAATGGATAGGTTAAAGTTAGATATAGTGGGAATTAGTGAAGTTCGGTGCCAGGAGGAACAAGACTTTTGGTCAGGTGAATACAGGGTTATAAATACAAAATCAAATAGGGGTAATGCCGGAGTAGGTTTAATAATGAATAGGAAAATAGGAATGCGGGTAAGCTACTACAAACAGCATAGTGAACGCATTATTGTGGCCAAGATAGACACAAAGCCCATGCCTACGACAGTAGTACAAGTTTATATGCCAACTAGCTCTGCAGATGATGAAGAAATTGATGAAATGTATGATGAGATAAAAGAAATTATTCAGGTAGTGAATGGAGACGAAAATTTAATAGTCATGGGTGACTGGAATTCGTCAGTAGAACAAGGGAGAGAGGGAAACATAGTAGGTGATTATGGATTGGGGCTAAGAAATGAAAGAGGAAGCCGTCTGGTAGAATTTTGCACAGAGCATAACTTAATCATAGCTAACACTTGGTTCAAGAATCATAAAAGAAGGTTGTATACATGGAAGAAGGTATCAGATAGATTATATAATGGTACGACAGAGATTTAGGAATCAGGTTTTAAATTGTAGGACATTTCCAGGGGCAGATGTGGACTCTGACCACAATCTATTGGTTATGACCTGTAGGTTAAAACTGAAGAAACTGCAAAAAGGTGGGAATTTAAGGACATGGGATCTGGATAAGCTGAAAGAACCAGAGGTTGTACAGAGTTTCAGGGAGAGCAAAAGGGAACAATTGGCAGCAATGGGGGAAAGAAACACAGTTGAAGAAGAATGGGTAGCTCTGAGGGATGAAGTAGTGAAGGCAGCAGAGGATAAAGTAGGTAAAAAGACGAGGGTTGCTAGAAATCCTTGGGTAACAGAAGAAATATTGAATTTAATTGATGAAAGGAGAAAATATAAAAATGCAGTAAATGAAGCAGGCAAAAAGGAATACAAACATCTCAAAAATGAGATCGACAGGAAGTGCAAAATGGCTAAGCAGGGATGGCTAGAGGACAAATGTAAGGATGTAGAAGCTTATCTCACTAGGGGTAAGATAGATACTGCCTACAGGAAAATTAAAGAGACCTTTGGAGAGAAGAGAACCACGTGTATGAATATCAAGAGCTCAGATGGCAATCCAGTTCTAAGCAAAGAAGGGAAGGCAGAAAGGTGGAAGGAGTATATAGAAGGTTTATACAAGGGCGATGTACTTGAGGACAATATTATGGAAATGGAAGAGGATGTAGATGAATACGAAATGGGAGGTAAGATACTGCGTGAAGAGTTTGATAGAGCACTGAAAGACCTGAGTCGAAACAAGGCCCCCGGACTAGACAACATTCCATTAGAACTACTGACGGCCTTGGGAGAGCCAGTCATGACAAAACTCTACCAGCTGGTGAGCAAGGTGTATGAGACAGGTGAAATACCGTCGGACTTCAAGAAGAATATATTAATTCCAATCCCAAAGAAAGCAGGTGGTGACAGAAGTGAAAATTACCGAACTATCAGTTTAATAAGTCACAGCTGCAAAATACTAACCCGAATTCTTTACAAACGAATGGAAAAACTGGTAGATGCGGACCTCGGGGAGGATCAGTTTGGATTCCGTCGAAATGTTGGAACACGTGAGGCAATACTGACCCTACGACTTATCTTAGAAGAAAGATTAAGAAAAGGCAAACCTACGTTTCTAGCATTTGTAGACTTAGAGAAAGCTTTTGACAATGTTGACTGGAATACTCTCTTTCAAATTCTGAAGGCGGCAGGGGTAAAATACAGGGAGCGAAAGGCTATTTACAATTTGTACAGAAACCAGACGGCAGTCATAATAGTCGAGGGGCATGAAAGGGAAGCAGTGGTTGGGAAAGGAGTGAGACAGGGTTGTAGCCTCTCCCCGATGTTATTCAATCTGTATATTGAGCAAGCAGTAAAGGAAACAAAAGAAAAATTTGGAGTAGGTATTAAAATTCATGGAGAAGAAATAAAAACTTTGAGGTTCGCCGATGACATTGTAATTCTGTCAGAGACGGCAAAGGACTTGGAAGAGCAGTTGAACGGAATGGACAGTGTCTTGAAAAGAGGATATAAGATGAACATCAACAAAAGCAAAACGAGGATAATGGAATGTAGTCAAATTAAATCGGGTGATGCTGAGGGAATTAGATTAGGAAATGAGACACTTAAAGTAGTAAAGGAGTTTTGCTATTTAGGAAGTAAAATAACTGATGATGGTCGAAGTAGAGAGGATATAAAATGTAGACTGGCAATGGCAAGGAAAGCGTTTCTGAAGAAGAGAAATTTGTTAACATCGAATATAGATTTATGTATCAGGAAGTCGTTTCTGAAAGTATTTGTTTGGAGTGTTGGGAATGTATGGAAGTGAAAGATGGACAATAAATAGTTTGGACAAGAAGAGAATAGAAGCTTTCGAAATGTGGTGCTACAGAAGAATGTTGAAGATTAGGTGGTAGATCACATAACTAATGAGGAGGTATTGAATAGGATTGGGGAAAAGAGAAGTTTGTGGCACAACTTGACTAGAAGAAGGGATCGGTTGGTAGGACATGTTTTGAGGCATCAAGGGATCACAAATTTAGCACTGGAGGGCAGCGTGGAGGGTAAAAATCGTAGAGGGAGACCAAGAGACGAATACACTAAGCAGATTCAGAAGGATATAGGTTGCAGTAGGTACTGGGAGATGAAGCAGCTAGCACAGGATAGAGTAGCATGGAGAGCTGCATCAAACCAGTCTCAGGACTGAAGACAACAACAACAACAACAGTAGGTAACCCTCTGACCCCACAGCTTTACTTCAGCCAGTACCTCGTCTCCCACTTCCAAACTTCACGGAAGCCCTTCTGCGAAACTTGCAGAACTATCACTCCTGGAAGAAAGGATACTGCGGATACATGGATTTGCCATAGCCTGTGGGATGTTTCCAGAATGAAATTATCACTCTGAAGCGGAGTGTGCGCTGATATGAAATTTTGTGGGAGATTAAAAATGTGTGCCGGACCGAGATTCGAACTCGAGACCTTTGCATTTCGGGGACAAGTGCTCTACCATCAGTTTAGCAAGAAATTGCATTTCAGAGAAGTACTGCATTTGAAAATCATACGTTCAAAAATTTTGTAACTTCATTTGCCATGCAGTTGACTTTAACAGCAACGACTATCACAAATTTTCACATAATCATATACACGATATAAAATAGGAGTGTGAATTCACCAATATCAGTGTTTCACTTCCTACACACTATTCAAGAAGGAAGTAATATTGTAGCAATGAGCTCCCCTAACCTCCTTGTATCAGGTCATAATAAAAAATGGAATTCCTGTCATGCCCAGAGTGAACTGTAGGAGTAGCTAAACATTCAGACTCAACGAAAAGCTCTTCAAACTTGTTAAAGAAACATGCACATTCAATAATAGTGGAACGCTTAAAACACAGCAAAGTTTACATAAAATGTCAAAGAAATAAACATTTGTAGTGGAGCCACACCTGCCACATTTGAAACAGAAGCCCTTTATCTCTCTGTACCATTAGATCACACACTACAGATAATTAATGCCAATATGCAAACACATAAAAACCTTCCACTCACGTTACTAAACTAATTGGTCTATTGCACTCACATTCTCTCATGAATATTGCAGATTCAACAATAAACTCTTCAAGCAAACTTCCTAGCAGTGGGATCAAACCTTTCTGGATTACAGCTGAAATTTTTATAAGCAGTTTACAGAACGAATTTCTAATTTCAACCACCACACCCTCGAAAACATGCTACTGCAGATATATAAATGACACCAGATTATAATCAATAGAACAAAAGATGATATCAACGAGTTAAACCAACTATTCAATTGTTCAACAACTCCCATGAAACTATAAAGTCCACAACTAAGCACCATGTAAAAGACATTATAAACTTTCTAGACCTGGCCATTAGAATAATGAATAACAGACACCAATCTGAAATTTATTAGAAACGCACCAAAACACACAATATTACCCGTAACACCTCTTGTCACCCCACTGTACACGAAGCGGTGGCATTCAGTATATCGTCATCAGGGCAATCCAACTACCACTCTCTGAAGTTAAATACATATAAGAAATGGATGTAATAAAACAAGCAACCGCTGCAAATGGCTGTAGCAGCTCCATCGTAGACACACTGAATCACTCAATAATAGCAAAACAATTACAGTACAAAAGACACACAGAAAATAAGGTTTTCTACACAATCACAGTCCTGTTTAGTATAAATCACATTGCCGATGTCTTCAAACGAAAAGTCATAAACATATATTTTACCGCTGACAAAACTGGGCAGAAATCACCTCATAATAGCAATACAAGAAACCCCTTACACTCTACTCGTATATAGACAGTTGAATGTATGTACGTAACTGTTTACATAGATTAAACAGTAGGCTAAATCATATGAGATTGGAGTCAAGGGACAAATGGCAGCACTGAGAAATAAAAAATACCCATACCAGCATAATAATAACAGAGGTATCACCATTTCCGTTGGTGGGGAGGCTTGCGTGCCTCAGCGATACAGATAGCCGTACCGTAGTTGCAACCACAACGAAGGGGTATCTGCTGAGAGGCCAGACAAACGTGTGGTTCCTGAAGAGGGGCAGCAGCCTTTTCAGGGTCAATAGTCTGGATGATTGACTGATCTGGCCTTGTAACACTAACAAGAACAGCCTCGCTGTGCTGCTACTGCGAACGGCTGAAAGCAACGGGAAACTAAAGGGGTAATTTTTCCCGAGGACATGCAGCTTTAGTGTATGGTTAAGTGATGATGGCATCCTCTTGGGTAAAATATTGTGGAGGTAAAATCGTCCCCTATTCGGGTCTTCGGGCGGAGACTATTCAGGAGAAAGAAAACTGTCGTCTTACGAGTCGGAGAGTGGAATTTCAGAGCCCTTAATCGGGCTGGTAGGTTAAAAAGGACAGTCTGTCGCGCTGACCACTCAGCTACCGGGGCCGGACCCAATGGATAGGTTAAAGTTAGATATAGTAGAAATTAGCGAAGCTCGGTGGAGGGGGAAACAAGACTTTTGGTCACGTGAATAAAGGGTTATAAATACAAAATCAAATAGGGGTAATGCAGGAACAGGCTTAGTAATGAATAAAAAAATACGAGCGCTGATAAGTTACTACGAACAGCATAGTGAACGCATTATTGTAGCCAGGACAGACACGAAGCCCACGCGTACGACGGTAGTACAAGTTTATATGCCAACAAGATGCGCAGATGATGAAGAGATTGAAGAAATGTATGGTGAAATAAAAGAAATTATTCAGATAGTTACGGCAGACGAAAATTTAATAGTCATGGGGACTGGAATTCGATAATAGGGAAGGAAGAGAAGGAAAAGCAGTAGGTGAATATGGACTGGGAGCAAGGAACGAAAGAGGAAGCCGCCTGGTAAAATTTTGCGCAGAGCATAACTTGATCACAGCTAACTCTTGATTTAAGGATCATCAAAGAAGGTTGTATACGGGCAAGAGGCAATGGTAAGACAGACATGCAGGAACCATGTTTTAAATTATAAGACATTTCCAGGGGGAGATGTGGACTCTGACCACAATTTATTAGTTATGAAATGTAGTCTAAAACTGAAGAAACTGCAAAAAGGTAGGAATTTAAGGAGATAGGACCTGGGTAAACTGAAAGAACCAGAGGTTGTAGACAGTTTCAGAGAGAGCATTAGGGAGCGATTGACAAATGCAGGGGAAAGAAATACATTAGAAGAAGAATGGGTAAGTTTGAGAGATGAAATAGTGAAGGCAACAGAAGGTCAAGTAGGAAAAAAGACGACGGCTAGTAGAAATCCATGGTAACAGAAGAGTTCGCGAATTTAATTGATGAAAGGAGAAAATATAAACATGCAGTAAATGAAGCAGGAGAAAAGGAATACAAACGTATCAAAAATAAGATCGACTGGTAGTGCAAAGTGGCTAAGCAAGGATGGCTAGAGGACAAATGTAAGGATGTACGGGCATATACCACTAGGTGTAAAACAGATAATTAAAGAGACCTTTGGAGAAAAGAGGGGGGAGATGCAAAACCAGTCCTAAGCAAAAAAGGGAAAGCACGAGGTGGAAGGAGTATATAAAGGGTCTGTAAAGCAGAAAGTGGAAGGAGTATATAAAGGGTCGATACAAGGGTGTTATACTTTAGAACAGGATTATGGTAATGTAAGAGGACGTGGGTGAAGATGAAATCGGAGGTATGATACTGAGTGAAGAATTTGACAGAGCACTGAAGAACCTAAGTCGTAAAAAGACCCCTGGAGTGGACAACACTCCATTAGAGCTACTTACCGCTTTGGGACAGCCAGACATTACAGAACTCTACTATCAGGTGAGCAAGATGTATGAGACAGGCGAAAAAATGGTTCAAATGGCACTATGAGACTTATCATCTGAGGTCATCAGTCCCCTAGACTTAGAACTAATTAAACCTAACTAACCAAAGGACACCACACACATCCATGCCCGAGGCAGGATTCAAACCTGCGACCGTAGCAGCAGCGTGGTTCCTGACTGAAGCGCCTAGAACCGCTCGGCCACAACGGCTGGCACAGGTGAAAAACCCTCAGACTTCAAGAATATCGTAATAATTCCAGTCCTAAAGAAAACATTTGTCAACAGGTGTGAAAATTACCGAACTATCAGTTTAATAACTTATGGCTGCAAAATGTTACACTAATTCTTTACGGACGAATGGAAAAACTGGTAGAAGCCGACCTCAAGGGAAGATCAATTTGTATTCCGTAGAAATGCTGGAACTCGCGAGGCAATACTGAGCCTATGACTTATCTTAGAAGATAGGTTAAGGAAAGGCAAGCCTACGTTTCTAGCTTATGTTGTCTTAGAGAAAAATTCGGAATTTGGAATTAAAATCCATGGAGCAGAAATAAAAACTTTGAGGTTTGCCGACGTCATTGCAAATTTCTCAGAGACAGCAAAGGACTTGGAAGAGCAATTGAACGGAATGGACAGTGTCTTGTAAGAAGGGTATAAGATGAACATCAACAAAAGCAAAAGAAGGATAATGGGACGTAGTTGAATTAAATCAGGTGATACTGGGGGAATAGATTAGGAAATGACATATAAAGTTGTAAATGAGTTTTGCACTTGTGGAGCAAAGTAACTGATGATGGTCTAAGTAGAGAACATATAAAATGTAGACTGGCAATGGCTAGAAAAGCGTTTCTGAAGAAGAGAAATTTGTTACCATCGAGTACAGATTTAAGTGTTTCTGAAAGTATTTGTATAGAGTGTAGCCATGTACGGAAGCGAAACATGGACTACAAGCAGTAGACAAGTGGAGAATAGAAACTTTCGAAACGTAGTGCTACAGAAGAATGCTGAAGATTAGATGGGTAGATCACGTAATTACTGAGGAGGTAGTTGGTGTATGGAAGCGAAACATGGACGACAAGAAATAGACAAGTGCAGACTAGAAGCTTTCGAAATGTAGTGCTACAGAAGAATGCTGAAGATTAGATGGGTGGATCACGTAATTACTGAGGAGGTAGTTAATAGAATTGGGGAGAAGAGGAAGTTGTGGCATAAACTGACTAAAAGAAGGGATCTGTTGGTAGGACACGTTCTGAGACATCAATTTAGTACTGGAGGGAAGCTTGGAGGGTAAAAATCGTAGTGGGACACCAAGAAATGAATACACTAAGCAGATTCAGAAGAATGTAGGTATCAGTAGTTAATCGGAGATAGCAGGATAGAGCAGCATTGAGAGCTGCATCAAACCCGTCTCTGGACTGGATATTAAAAAAATCAAAGAATATCCTAAAAGACAACACTCACAACAGTGTTATCACTATAACATCAGCTCTTCATATTTACCGTGAATTAGTCAGTTATTTGTATATTTACATGATATTTCCTGATTCGACAGTTGCCTGGTCTGACCCACAAAACCGATCAGCTTTACTCCTCACAATCTATACCCTGTGTCACACACACACACACACACACACATATATATCCTGCGACCGTAGCGGTCACGCGATTCCAGACTGAAGCGCCTAGAACCGCACGGCCACACCGGCATATATATATATATATATATATATATATATATATATATATATATATATATTGACAGTACATCATTCAGAATATAATATTTTAAATCATGATCAGTATGCTACTTCGTCTTTTATTTAGCTATAACGTGCAACATATACTACCCACATGTCTGATTTATCAAAACTTTTCTCTCATACTGTCACTCTTTTCACTCCCTATCTCTGAATCATCCCTTCTCCCCCCTAACACACATACAAACGAACGCACCAACACACACACACACATACACACACACACACATTTCCTTCACCTACCTTTCATATTCACCATGAAGTAGTCAATTATTGGCATGTTTCAATAATATTTTCTAAACGAACAGTTGGCTGACCTGACTCAAAAAGCTCGACGGACCCATCCAGATACCAACACTTTGTCATCCGTTTCAGCTTGAGAGTACTTACGCCTATTTATATTATTAAGAGTGTACCTAGCTGCATATATCACCTTCAATCGTAATCAATGTGGTTACTTCAACTTCTACTTAGTTATAACATGTAATCTTAACAATCCACAACTCTGGCCAAAGCGAAAAATTACCCGCTTTCTGTTACTACTTTCACACTCTGTCACTGAATCTCACCCTCAAACACAAAAATACACAGAAACACACACACACACACACACACACACACACACACACACATACACACACACACACACACACAAATTTTTGTCACTATTGGCAACATAATTATTACAATTAAGGTCTGACATGTCACGCTGATTACATTAGCGTATACAAATTATTAATCTATGTAAACTTGATAGAAAGTAATTTGTAACCACTGGAGATATTTACTCTTACATTTCTGTTGGTCTACATAACCAAAAATCTCAACAAAGCCTCAAGACTTCGTCCGAAATATTATTTTCTTTTTCTATATGTTCTTTGTACTTTGAAATAGTGTTATTGTTTTTTTACATGTTTTTGCACTTATTAGTTTCTAGACTCCGCCTTTCTTTCCTCAATGTTTACAAAATGTGATATATCACGACAGTGAATGGAGCTTGTGACCGCTGGAGGTATTTTATTTTAATTATTTTACTTTCACAATTACATTTTCATTCATCTTTTAGTCAAAGGGCTACACAAAACAATGAATCATGTTCTCAAATAGCGCCTTGTTTTTCTGTACAAGTTAGTGCAACAGATTACTCAAAAGTTGTAAAAAAACAAATATATGCCATATTAACCCACGTTAATCTAACTGATGATTGATGTTTCAACCTTCGAAACTCGTTGCCGAAATAAATTTGTGACTGGTAACAGTAAACTTGTTCAAAGAGTTCTTATGAACCGCCGCAACCCTATTAGTCCATTTTGTAAAATGAAGTAACCACACAACAGTTGTTTAATCCACAATCTTTCATCGTGTACACGACCGGTTTTGGAACACTTAACGTTCCATCATTTGATGTAAACTATAATAATGAAAATATTGTGTTACACGCCAGTAAGAGCGGATCATCGAGACTGGAGTAACAGGTAAGGAACTATTCAGCAAAAATTTCTAAAACGAATAGAAATAAACTGAAAGAGAGAACAGGACTTTACTTACAAATATAATCATCTGTGGTTGTTGTAGTGTAACGACGTACGTTTTGTATAAATGATTTTCTTTTGACATATGACCTCGTGCAGACTTCGTCACCAACATCAGTTACAAAACACTTCAGAATTATTTAAACTCTTTTTATAAGTGGTCGCCGAATGGTTCTTGAACGAAACTGTAATTAAAACATCATCATTTGAGTCGTATGTGCAGTATTACGTCACTCAGTCCAATTGGTTTGCGCAAACTTTTTTCAATTTAGATGTCATTTGTTTTTTCTCAGACATTATATTAACGCAAGAATCTGCTTTAATAAATATTAAAATCACATTCAATAAACTTTTAAGACTCAAACTCGCGATGAACGTTGTCAAAATTAATAATCTTGTCAAATAAATCAATAATTCTTCATAAATAAATTCTCGGAACACGTATTTAAACTTTTGTAGTATACACTAGTTTATTATCTTCCTATATACTACATATAGAGGTGAACCTGAGCCTTGACAAGATAGGACTGAACATTTGCAACATGATTAAACTTTCTATGACGTCCTTGTTGTAGAAACATTACAAATTTTTATTTTTTCAGTTTTTTAGAAGCACGACCTAACAACTCGGTTTCAGGATCTTCTGTTGCTCTTTGGCTGTCGACCCGCGACGTATAGTGGCCAGCAATTTTATCTCTGGTCCCGGCAGCGAAGATGCTGTCTCCGTTCGTTGCGCCGCCCTCTCCGTACATGAAACATAAAAATAAATACAAAACTTTAGATAATTCACAACAATTATAAATATTACAAAATACCTAAACAAAACTCTAAATTAAACTTACATTCACCTGCAAACTGGGCTGACACTGGTGGATGGGTGATGCTTCAATTTCACGTCCCACTACATTGTCGTCACCCCAGTGTTGTCATAGAACCAAATGTTCCGTGTCAAAAGGACAAAAGGGTCCTAGAAAAATCGGAAGAAACGTTCATCATGACCGGTCACCAAAAGTCACTAGAATCTTTAAATATGTCAAATGCAATAAAAAGTAAGGGGAGGAAGGGGGGAATTATTTGCATAAATTCCATAAAAACCGTTCCTCTGGCCTGCATATCTTTTGGCTGGCTGCGACAGCCCGCCTGATTCTTATGCCTCAACATTATATTTGCATGACTCTTGACTTTCAAAATAGCGCACAGCTATTAAAGGGTTCAAATGGGACTTAACTGCTGAGGTCATCAGTCCCTTAGAACTTAGAATTATTTAAACCTAACTAACCTAAGGACATCACACACATCCATGCCCGAGGCAGGATTCGAACCTGCAACCATAGCGGTAGCGCGGTTCCAGACTGTAGCGCCTAGAACCGCTCGGCCGCTCAGGCCGGCGCACAGCTATCAACTCAGGCCTGTTTGCCTCTGTGACGCACTAGTTCAGAATCTGGACTTGCGGTATGGAGGAGCGGTGTTCGGATTCCGGTGCAACCATTCAGATTTATTTTTTCTGCGATGTAACTTTAGGAATCAACAACAATGGTGCGTTTAAAAAGAGTACGATCAGTATCCTTCCACTAAGTTTTCTTCTCCGTGTTTGAGTTCTGTTCACAATGACCTTGACGTCAATAGAAAAAGCCTAATGTTCATTCATTTTTCCATCCGTTAGCTCTGAAACACAAGGCATTTGTAATAACAGAACCTCCTGTTGAGCAAAATACTCACTTCAGTCATTTTTATTCTGATTTATCTCTACGCATCCTTTCAAATCTTTTTAACCATAATTTCATCCTCCTCCAGAATTTCGTATATGCAAAAAATTGTTAGCTCCTACAGTTCCCGCCCTCTCCCCTCACCCCCTTCCCCCAACAGCTATTTCCAGTATCAAGTTAATAACGAATTCACTACTTCTTTATTTAGTTTTTATCAATTCATTTGATTTTCAAGATCGCTCTGTTGCACGCCAGAGAGATCTCGGTTCTTCTTTAGTTTTACCACGCGTCTTAGGAGGTTATTCTCTGTAAACATTGTTTCAGTAACTTCTCCACTTCCAAGTAATTATTTGATAGCGGAAGACCTCTTTTATTGAATGAATCTACTTTACCTTTCATGTCAATTGCTGGCGTCTGCTTTGTTTCAAAATCTAGTGGAAACTTATTTCATATAGAAAAGTACTTCTAATTCACGACTATTCCAGGAGTTCGCCTTGTTTCCAAGTCTTACTTCTCATGGTAGATGAGGCCTTTCATTTCACGACTGTCTCTTCCTAAATTTTGTTATTCTTTCTCAGTCTTTGCTATTAGTTATCACTTTTGTCATTTAGGTGTTATGCATGATGTCCACGTTTTTCTAAGACTGCGGACCTTATCATTCGCGTCTGTTCTCATTTCAGGTTTGTACCCTGCTCTAAAAGTTTTTTTTCGTTTCATTAATTGCTTCTTCGCCGTACAAATCAAGCCGCAGAAACCAGGCACTGTAGAATGCACCTCTTGTTATTCCGTTCAGAATTATCTTCAAAAAATGGTTCAAATGGCTCTGAGCACTATGGGACTTAACATCTGTCGTCATCAGTCCCCTAGAACTTAGAACTACTTAAACCTAACTAACCTAAGGACATCACACACATCCAAGCCCGAGGCAGGATTCGAACTTGCGAGCGTAGCAGTCACGCGGTTCTAGAATGTGGCGCCTAGAACCGCTAGACCACCGCGGCCGGCGAATTATCTTCGTTTTCCTTCATTGTACTCGTTTGGTTTCTCTAGATATTCTCTTTAGAATGCGGTGCAGTTTTCCGTTTCAGAGTTAAATGGTCTTCGATTTGTACAGGGTGGTTACAGTTAAATTATCGCTACTTAAGCCAGCGTAGAGGGAAAACTGTTTACCGTATGGGTAACCAACTTTATTGGAGCGATGTTCAGACTGTGTGCTAGAGGATTTGCGTTAGCAGTAGTGTTAGTGTCATGACTTACCGTTACGTACCGGTACTGGTACGGCGACGTATCGTTGAAACACAAGCATCAGCGCGTATTATAGTTACAGGCAGTAAACATGGGTCTGGAATGGTGAGCAGGGCTTTATTTAAAAACATGTTTTATCGACATAACAGTGGTAGTGCTGCTGCTCTTCTCGATTTAGGGATCCTCTGTCCCGCACTGTGGTCGAGGAACATGATTCGGAAGTTCGAATTAACCGGCGATTTGGGAACTGACCCTGGCAGAGGCAGATGGTCAATTGCGCAACAAACTGTTGCCATGGCTGAGAATGCCAGACGCAGTGTGCGATGCTTAAGCAACGCAAGAGCTGTGTCACGGCAGCTGAACATTCCACAGTCCATTGCTCGAAAAGTACTGCGAACAGTTGTGAAATGGTATCCGCTCAAATGGATGGAAATGGCCGTCACACTGAGCAACGATTACAACGTGGAACACAAACATGGTACGTAATTAACAAATATTACATTCTCAAGTGGAAAATAAGATTTTTTCCCAATGGTTTAGTCGTTAATAATTATGTCTCTTCCACGTGTACTTACAGATTTTTACGCAAAGTTTCATTGTCCTACGATCACCCGTTTTTCACAGGGACCCTTCAATTAGCGAAAGATTGATTATACACTACTGGCCATTAAAATTGCTACACCAAGCAGAAATGCAGATGATAAACGGGTATTCAGTGGACAAATATATTATACTGCAACTGACATGTGATTACATTTTCATGCAATTTGTGTGCATAGATCCTGAGAAATCAGTACCCAGAACAACCACCTCTGGCCGCAATAACGGTCTTGATATGTCTGGACATTGAGTCAAGAAGAGCTTGGATGGCATGTACAGTTACAGCTGCCCATGCAGCTTCAACACGACACAGTTCATCAAGAGTAGTGACTGGCGTATTGTGACGAGTCAGTTTCTCGGCCACCATTAACCAGACGTTTTCAGTTGGTGAGAGATCTGGAGAATGTGCTGGCCAGCGCAGCAGTCGAACATTTTCTATATCTAGAAAGGCCCGTACAGGACCTGCAACATGCGGTCGTGCATTATCCTGCTGAAATGTAGGATTCCGCAGGGATCGAATGAAGGGTAGGGACACGGGTCGTAACACATCTGAAATGTAACGTCCACTGTTCAAAGTGCCGTCAATGCGAACAAGAAGTGACCGAGACGTGTAACCAATGGCACCCCATACCATCACGCCGGGTGATATGCCAGTATGGCGATGACGAATACACGCTTCCAATGTGCGTTCACCGCGATGTCGCCAAACACGGATGCGACCATCATGATGCTGTAAACGGAACCTGGGTTCATCCGAAAAAATGACGTTTTGCCATTCTTCGTCGTTGAGTACACCATTGCAGGCGGTCCTGTCTGTGATGCAGCGTCAAGGGTAACCGCAGTCATGCTCTCCGAGCTGATAGTCTATGCTGCAGCCAATGTCGTCGAACTGTTCGTGCAGATGGTTATTGTCTTGCAAACGTCCCTATCTGTTGACTCAGGGATCGAGACTTGGTTGCACGATCCGTTACAGCCATGCGGATAAGATGCCTCTCATCTCGACTGCTAGTGATACGAGGCCGTTGGGATCCAGCACGGCGCTCCGTATTACCTTCCTGAACCCACCGATTCCATATTCTGCTCACAGTCATTGGATCTCGACAAATTTGAGCAGTAATGTCGAGATACGATAAACCGGAATCGCGGTAGGCTACAATCCGACCTTTATCAAAGTCGGAAACGTGATGTTATGCGTTTCTCCTCCTTATACGAGTCATCACAACAACGTTTCACCAGGCAAAGCCGGTCAACTGCTGTTTGTGTATGAGAAATCGTTTGGAAACTTTCCTCATGTCAGCACATTGTAGGTGTCGCCACCGGCTCTAACCTTGTGTGAATGCTCTGAAAAGCTAATCATTTGCATATCACAGCATCTTTTTCCTGTCGGTTAAATTTCACGTCTGTAGCACGTGACCTTCGTGGTGTAGCAATTTTAATGGCCAGTAGTGTATGTAATATACTTCTGTACACATGTATGTTATTTAAATGAACAATTTACTTGTGTACGTCGCCAAACTAACTGCCCAGTATCTTACCCATCTGTGCCTTCTTCGTATTGCCGATAATTCGTTTTTGCAAGTATTATTAAATAGTTCATAGCTTTCGTTCATGGTCTCAAGTAATCCAGTTCATATACATCTCACTTATTTTAATATGAAGACATTTCAACTGTACTGAATATGCCTGACATTGTATTATTCAGTGCTGTATTGCAGTCTGAGAGCGTTATTGCATCACCTGTTTCTTCTAAATCCTTCTCTCCCCTCTTCTTTTAACACTGAATGGATTAGCTTCACTTCTAATTTCACTAATTTGTATTTCGGTCTATCTTTATGAAGCGTCAGTCTTACTCACAAATATTTTTTCAGTATGTTTACATTGCGTTCTCATCAGTCTTCATTCGAATTTTGACTGATTTCATTTTTAAATGACATGTACTGATGGTTTCATAACATAATTTTCATATTTTCGTTAGTTATCCGCACTCTGGAAAAGACCCAATCATCAGTGGCTTTTTCCTCTCTTCCTTTGTTGTAACTTTAGCGGTGTCTCTCCTCTTCATTTTCTTCAACTGTTTGGCTTAATCTTGTTCTCACGTCCTCACAAGATATCCCCTTCGTGTAGTTGTTGTTTTATTTATCAATGGCCGCCTTCCTCGTAAGCACCTTAAAATTTCTTCTTACCTCTCCAATTTTATGCTCTTCTGGTGAAGAACAGCCCAGGTGACCATGCTGGTAGGCGTCCAGAGGTAATGGCATAGCCTGACAGTTAATGTAGATATTATCTGGTGTTAGTTGTATACCACATTATTGCTATGCAGTCCTTATGTTCCTAAAACTGGTACGTTAAGAACGAGGATAATGCACGCACATATGTTGAGAAAGCAAGTTCGCAAAATAAACAGTTTGTTTCTCCAATCTGATTTCTCCAAACATTTGGCCTCTTTTTCTTGCCCTCCATATTGCATAGCAATTGAACTAGCAGACTTTCATTCAGTTTTTTATGTTCGACCGTTACACTCACAACTTGAGCTCGAAAAAATAGCACAGATACAGGGTTCGCCGTGTTCAGTGTCGCAGTCATACGTTGCAGAGGACGTCACCCACTCTGTTCAAAACGGAGATTCTTACTTACACGGGAAGAACCATTCTTGTTACCATTACAGGCGCACTATTATTATTACTATTGTTGTTATTGTTGATCGTTTTAAACTTTCATTTTTGTTACCGTCAGTGCCCAGAGACTAAAGACAAAATTTAATTTCCACAATCACGTCGCTGACAACTCTGCTACTCATTCTCCCCTCGAGAGCAGATTTTCAGTTCTTCCTAACCAGGCGCAAAGCCCGGTAGCCGGGTGGGATAAGATCAATGCTGGCATCGCGGTGTAATTAAAAAGTTAATTTGTCATCTCGGAAGAAACTTTATCCGGTTATTAAAAGTTTAGAGAGACGTTAGCCGGGGAGGGGGTAGAGTAATGCTTTCAGAGAAAGGCAATTTACTGATATCATCTACTTAAAAATTATGATGGGCGGTCTCATATCAGAACATGGTGCCAAAGACGGAGGGAACAGCAGAAAGACAAAAGACACTTCAAACTTTTGTCAGGAATTCTACGGTGAGGGCTCGAGGTAGCGATCTTTCCTGCTGCTGCTGCTGATGGTAAGTCACTGTCTCTCGATTAGCGATGTTTTAAAGTGGACTTCTGTCCTAAAGAAGATGTTTTACTGTTTTCTATACTGTAGTTTTCTGTTGCGCATTACGTCTACAACCTGTGCAACGTAGTAGACGGTGGTTACTTTAACCTGCAGAAACACGCAGTGTGACCGAGAGTTGTAACTGATGATCCTAACACCATGAAGCCTAAGATGCGGCATGTGGGTCGTGAATGCACTATATAATAGACCGCTTATCTTGTCCACGCCGTACTCGTGTACGTCCATCGCTCGCATAGAGACGGAATTTACTCTCATCACTGAAGGCAACAGAGCATCTTTCCACTCGGCTCTTTCAGGACACCAGAGTAGTCCTGCTTGGCGATGTCATGGTGTGAGTAGCAGCTTGGCCTGAGGCACACCACGTAACGTTAGCGACAGCCCCGGACGGTGCACAAGTCCCACCCATTCACCCCCGTCCACACCAATCCGTATCCTAAGCTCCGCCCATGGTATGCCGCATGTTCCAACATCAAAGTTGCTCGTATCATAGATATGCCAGTCATAACAAGGGAGAAAATCAGTAGTTAGTACGAAATACACTTTTTCCGGTACCATTGTGAAAAGAAATAGAAATATGTTAATTGAATATGCGAGTTGAAAAATCATCAATAAGAAAAAAAAATGGTATCCACACTCTTTTTTATTTCATGAGCTTTCATCTGCACTATATAAAAAAATCTGATATTTGTTAATTGCAGTAAGCGCAAATTTCCGTCACCACGCGTAGTGTAAGAAATTCTGTTGGGAAATATTAATTGGTAGTATCGCCAAGGATGCTGTCCATTATCTCGATTGTCTAAAGTCAATGTTGTGCATCAACAAGGCAAAGTCGATGTCTTGGTTTGTTTCTGATCATCTCATTAAGACTAAAGAATATAAGAGTGGGATAATGTAGAAATGCATATTGCAAGCAGTCAGATATTTATACAGTGACATTCTTCATTAATATTTGCCTGTGTAATGGGTGAAGTTTTACTGTTGAACTCTTATGACTGCTTCCTTAATAGCAGACACGAGATTACTTTGAGTTCTTCTTCAGTGTTTGAGAGCTTTAGAGCTGCCTATTGTTAAACATATGTACATAATTTCGGCAGTGTCGTTCCAACATATCGTACTTCAATGTCTGTTAGATTTACTCATTTTAAATACTTTTAATTACACAATCTGCTAAGAAGTACTAACAGCACAACACTGCTAGTAGGAACAACTGCAGTTAAACAAAAAACGACGAACAAAAACACGACAGCGACGAGGACTACCAAAGATCTCTTGGTTAGTGGAGGGGGGTAAATAGGCGGGGCTTGTGCAACTGTCCATGGCTGTCGCTAACGTTTCCTAGGCACACGTGACCTTAGTTGCTGCGAGCAGACGGTTCCCAGTGGTTTTTTGTGACAGAGCCGCTGCGACACGTGTCTTGATTTCTTCCCTGGATGACGCTGGATCGGCCGCTACTGCTTGCACAACGCGTCGACCTCGATGGGCGTCAGTATTACACGACCGTTCAGAACCTGGGCTATGGATACGGGAATGTTCCACAGAACACTGCCGAAAGCAGCGACACGCCACCGATACGCTGTACCCGACATGTGCACCAGTCCACCTAACCGTCCGTACACTCCCCCGCAGCCCACATTGTGATCCCGTTCAAATGGTTGAACATAGTACGTACTCTTCGGTGGGACATGGTGGTACCCTAGAAATAATATTGCCAACATCTTTAAATTCAGTAAAGTTACTGCTTGCAGAATCAAAATAGAAAGTGCGCAGGCAGGCCTAGATGCCATATAATCGCCAATCACTGTAACAAGTAAAGACTAACGCCATAACCTCTTAGTACGCACACATTATACCCTAGTGCCCCGAAACACATCCCTTGAGGATGTTGCATTTTTTGCCGGCAGTGTATAAAGAAGACCACGTGGAGACCACTTCAACGACCCATTATTGAGTACTGGACGACTGTTCGGGATTCCCACAAGGTCGAATTAAAGGAAGATATCGAAATAATTCAAAGACGTGCTGCAAGATTTATTGCCGGTAGGTTCCATCAACAAACATTATGGAAATGCTGCATGAACTCAAATGGGAATCATTGTAAGGAAGAAGGCGTGTTCTCTGAGAAATACTACTAATAAAGTTCAGAGAATCGGCATTTGCGACAGTCTGCAGACCGATCCTACTACCACAAACTTCAGTCTTCCGTAAGAAACGCGAGAATAAAATAAAAAGAAATCAGGGATCGTATGTCAGCATAAAGACACGACCTTCCTTCGCTTCGTTTGCGAGCAGAACATGAAAGAGAATGGCTAGTAGTTGTACAAGAGACCATCTCCCACACACAGTATGGTGGCTTATAGAGTATAATCAAATGTAGATTATGCTATAAGTTAGAGTCAAGGAAGTTACTAACGAAGTGATCAGAAAAAGTGACAAGGCGAAATAAATTTACAAGCTGGGGGCGATGGAAACCTTTCCTCTGGCCAGAGAGCTTGGTCCAACGTGGTGTTGACTGCCATACCGAACCATGATGAAGTTAAGGGTAGGTTCTCATTGAAACGAGCAAAAAATACGCAAAATTTGGAATATTTTGAGGCAATGAAAAGACACACAAAGGATTATTAACCATACTCTGAACTTTATTTTAGATTTTCAGTAAAAAATGGTGCACGTAATTATGGTTTGATAAAGGGCCTGGGAGTTTCAAATACACAGACTGCGTGTAGTGTAGCCTTCAGGAGTTAACTGAAATAAAAAATGATAACCTCAGTCGATACTACATTAAATTTATTGGAGCTTATACCGAACCACAAAGAAATAACCTTAAATTTAACGGTATGGTCATAACTCGAACTTTTGAGTTCGACTTTTGGTTTTCACCTCGTGGCCAGCACATCTGGGAACGGTAGCTGTTACTCTTTTTCTATCTCCATGGCAAATTTTATGTTGACTTGGAGACTGTTCAGGAGTCTTAGGAAATCACCGAGTTGTTCCCCACCATGGCTCCATAGAACGAAGATATCGCCGACGTATATGTAAGAGATCATAGATTTACAAGGTGTCAGTTCCAGAGCCTGTGCTTCGATATGTTCCGTGAAGAAGTTGGCCACCACTGGACTAAGTGGCGACGCCTTCCACCTGTTCGGAGAAGCTGCCATACCACATGAAATACACTATATGATCAAAAGTATCCGGACGCTCCAAACACATACGTTTTTCATATTAAGTGCATTGTGCTGCCACCTACTGCCAGGTACTTCATATCAGCGACCTCAGTAATCATTAGAAATATTGAAAGAGCAGAGTGGGGTGCTCCACTGAATTCACCGACTTCGAACGTCGTCAGGTGATTGCGTGTCACCTGTGTCATACGTCTGTACACGAGATTTCCACACTCCTAAACATCCCTAGGTCCACTGTTTCCGATGTGATAGTGAAATGGAAAAGTGAAGGGACACGTACAGCACAAAAGCGTACATTCCGACCTCGTCTGTTGACTGACAGAGACCGCCGACAGTTGAAGAGGGTCATAATAGGCAGTCATCTGTCCAGATCATCACACAGGAATTCCAAACTGCATCAGAATCCACTGCAAGTACTATGACAGTTAGGCGGCAGGTGAGAAAACTTGGATTTCTAGGTCGAGCGGCTACACATAAGCCATACATCACGCCGGTAAATGCCAAACGACGCCTCGCTTGGTGTGAGGAGCGTAAACATTGGACGATCGAACAGTGGAGAAACGTTGTGTGGAGTGAGGAATCACGGTACACAGTGTGGCGAGCCGACGGCAGGGTGTGGGCATGGCGAATGCCCGGCGAACGTCATCTGGCAGCGTATGTAGTGTCAACAGTAAAATTCGGAGGAGGTGGTGTTGTGGTGTGGCTGTGTTTTTCACGAAGGGGGCTTGCACCCCTTGTTGGTTTGCGCGGCACTATCACAGCACAGGACTAAGTCAATGTTTTGAGCACCTTCTTGCTTCCCACCGTTGAAGATCATTCGGGGATGGCGATTGCATCTTTCAACACGATCGAGCACCTGTTCATAATGCACGGTCTGTGGCGGAGTGGTTACACGACAATAACATCCCTGTAATGTACTAGCCTGCACAGAGTCCTGACCTGAACCCTATAGAACACATTTTGGATGTTTTGAAACGCCGACTTCGTGCCGGGCGTCACTGACCGACATCGATACCTCTCCACAGTGCACCAAGAATGGACTGAAATTCCCCAAGAAACCTTACAGCACCTGATGGAACCGAGCGAGGTGGCGCAGTGGTTAGCACACTGGACTCGCATTCGGGAGGACGACGGTTCAATCCCGTCTCCGGCCATCCTGATTTAGGTTTTCCGTGATTTCCCTAAATCGTTTCAGGCAAATGTCGGGATGGTTCCTTTGAAAGGGCACGGCCGATTTCCTTCCCAATCATTCCCTAATCCGAGCTTGCGCTCCGTCTCTAATGACCTCGTTGTCGACGGGACGTTAAATACTAACCACCACCACCACCACCTGATGGAACGTATGTTCAAATGGTTCAAATGGCTCTGAGCGCTATGGGACTTAACATCTGAGGTCATCTGTCCCCTAGAACTTAGAACTATTTAAACCTAACTAACCTAAGGACATCACACACATCCATGCCAGAGGCAGGATTCGAACTTGCGACTGTAGATGTCGCGCGGTTCGAGACTGAAGCACCTAGAACCGTCCGGCCACACTGGACGGCCTGACGGTATGTCTGCGAGAATGGAAGGCTAAGGGTGGGCCAACTCCATATTGAATTCCAGGATTACAGATGGAGGGTGTGACGTAAATCATTTTCAGTCAGGTGTCCGGAGATCTTTGATCACATAGTGTAGCTCATGGTGAGACACGCATGTGTCGATGTATAGTGGAAAAAGAGAAGCGATATACTCCAGAGAATCATTGAGTGGCACTTTGGTAAACAAAGAAACAACATAAGAGCTCACCAGGATGTAATTTATTCCTAGTTTTAGTGTATACAGCTTCTCAATGAAATGTCCTGAGTCCTTTATGTATATGTCAGTCTTTGCGGTTGGATCAGCTAGGCCAATTGTTTCACCAGTTTATACGCCAGCGAGCCATGAGCGCGAACAATCGGTGTTAGTGGAACATTATTTTTATGGAGCTTTGGTAACCCACACAGCCGAGCTGGTAGGGTTTCTGTGTTGCGCAGGTTCCTTAGCATCTCGGCCGAGAGAGAAGATGCCTTGATTAAACGGTTGGCATTCAGTGTGATCCGCTTCGTCGGATATCAGCTTAGTTTTCGGTACGTCTTCGGAACTAATAGGTCCAGGATCCTCTGGCTATAATCTTCGGTTTTCATTGGGACGTAGTATCCTATGACAACAGTATCAGAGTGTCACAGCTGGAATAGGTCAACTCGCACAAATATCTGGGTGTAACAATTTGCAGATACGTTATTATGAAGGATCACATATTCTCAGTCATATGTAAAGTAGGTAGCAGTTTTCGGCTCATTGGTGGAACACTAATGAAATGCAATGAATGTGTACAGGAGATTGCACTCGTGTAACCCAAGCGGGTGTGACCAGTATGAAATAGGACTAAGGGGGACATTGAACGTACACTGAGAAGGGCAGCACGAACGGCCACAGGTTTTCTTGGACCAGGACAGAGTGCCCCGGATGTGCTAAGGAAACGTAACTGGCAGATAGACGCGAATTACTGAGGAAAAGACTTACTTACGAAGTAGAACCAGCTTTAACTGAGGAATCTAGGAAAGTGCTCTAACGTCCTACGTGTCGATCAGGTACGCTCCTCGAGGACAAGATAAGACTAATTACAGCACTCTCAGAGGTCGTTAAACACTTATTCTTCCTGCGCTTCATACGTGAGTGGAACAGAAAGACGCCCTAATAACTGGCACAGTGAGAAGTACCTTCTGCTATGCACTTCACAGTAAATGGCAGACTATGGGTTTAGCTGTAGATTACATGTAGGAACTCTGACTTAGAAATCCTTTGACCAAAGTGATCAACTCTGTCTCGAGAGCAGCTTCTCAGAATTCTCCTACTGTCGCTGCTCTTTCTATTGCCGCAGCTCGCTAATGAGAACAAGCCCACTCTGAGGTGGAAGAAACACTAGGCATGCTGCCATTGCGCCGGCTGTGCTGGGAACCCAGTTGGCACCCGTCTAAACAAATTAAACGCTCTGGCTAGTCAGCTTGGTAATTCCTCCCGTCTACTGTCTGGCGTTGGTCTTGTCTTGGTGCTGGCTTCTGGAAGTATAAATAGCATATTAAAATGTGTGCGTGCGGTATATGCCACAGAGGAGGGGCTTCATACCCTCCTTCCCTAGATTCATACTCTGCTGTTTTTCTCTGTGGCCGTAAGGGGTTTCCTCCGCCGTGCTGCTAAAAGGAGTATCATGTGTGTTTTCCTCGCTCTCGGGATTCAGAGACCGTTCTTATCCCATTTCTGCAGCTCTTCTTGTTTTTCCCGCAGCTCCCTGCGGAATTCGTCTGGTGGAGCGTGGGATGTGTTAGCAAGCTACTGGGAGACTTCCACGCGAGGACGCGAAGATCGATTGTTGCATCGTGAACGGGCCACACCTTCCCTCCACCAAAATTTTTCCAGGCAAAATAATTTCTGCGCTCGTATCAGCATGGATGTGAGAACTGTTCTTACTGTCACTTATGAGAGTCGTGGCGGTACTCTTATTTAATGCGTTGTTGAAATGACTAGGTTTTACTAGCAACTGCACCACCACCTCGTTCCCGAGCGCTTTACAGATAATAAAGGAGGGCCAGGTGAAAAGTAATGCCTCTCAAGTTCTTATACGAAAACTCTATAAGCTTTTTAGATAAAACGAACAATATTAACATTCTACCTCTTTTTCTTCATGTCTACATAATTATTTCTCAACGTAGTCATCGTGGCGACGAATAAATTTCTCCCAAAGAGAGACCAATTTGTTGTCACCGTCACTGCAGAATGTCTGACTTCACCTCTGCTTGCACTGCTTCATCACTGTCAAAGTAAAGTTCTCGAATCTATTCTTTAAGTTATGGAAACAGATGAGAATCGTATGGGGCAAAGTGGGAATTGTATGGAGGGTGATCGGTGACAGTCAACCCAAGCAGCACCTCCTAAAAAATAAAATAAAATAAAATAAAAAAAGATGCCTGTGCACCGGTTTGTGTCGTCATGTGCGTAATCTCAGGCTCACAATTGAGTCTCAGCGTTGTCCGTTTCGGTAAAGGGACCCGAAATTCAAAAATCGATTAAGAAATCGATTTAAACTTTATGGTGATTTATGAATGACAATATTTCATCTTTGAAATGACATAATTGTATTATTTGTATGGTTTCGAAACAAATTGATGTGGTATGTTTATTTGCATGTAATCGTCTGCAGTATATGTATTAATTATTACTGTTTCTTCTCGTCTTAGGCTCACTACAAATACGCCTACGTTATAAAATTAATAGAATTCGTTTCTGTCTGTAATCTATCTGCATGTCAGCCAATATCTTCAGACGCTGTCAGGCACCGAATGACGGATTGTCAAGAAGAACTTCACTGCTCTCGTTAGCCTAGTCATGAAGAGGGAACGTTTTCTATTTTTCATGCTCAAATTTTTAAAAGCGAGAAAAACAATGAGTAGACTTAACATTGTCCTAATTTTAGTTATAATGTATAGTTAGCTTACATGTGATATTTGGAATAATGCTCATTCAACATCTTCTTCATTATTGAAATACCTTTCACTCTACGGATGGGCAAGAAATCACGTATTTTTACAAAAAATAGAGACTGAGAAATTGCAGTTTTCACCATGTCAATTTTAGAACGTTTGGCTGCGATTTAAATCACAACTCGGTCACAAGTAGCAACTAAAAATAAGATTTAGGCAGTGTGCCATCTGTTGACCGACGTTCGTACTTTGAAGCTGAAACTGCGAGATAAACTCAGAAAACGTTTATTAGATAACGGACAGACGAAAAACGCATCTTTCTCAACAAACGAAAATAAACTAAAGTTAACTATAATTCTGCCAACTGCACCTTGTAAACGTAAGCTACTGAAGTGTTGGCCAAATACATATTATGCCCCATTTCAAGGTAACATGAGAAAAAGACATCGACTGGTGCTTATGTAAAACTCAGCGCAATAATAAAAGCTTAACGAAATGATGTTGAAAAAACGTATATTTAGCTTCCTTCGGTCTCTCATTTGCGCTGCACTGACCAAAAATTCAACCGAGATGTAAACGTGTGCAATACTTAGAGGCCTTGGATGCACTGCTTTTTAAAAATTAAATGCAAATGTTTTTGTGATTGCTGGCGGTGTAATTTCATTCCTGATAGAATGGAGTCACTGTCCAAATATATAACAATGGCCAGAGTAAAGATATTTTTCTAGGAAATGGCTAGGGATACACACACAAGCATGGAATTTTTATTCGAGAAGTATTGTGGCAAATGTACCAGAAATGTAGACCGTGGAAAAACTTGTTGATTTCAAGGACGTTCATAAACAATCACCATAGGCTGTAATGAAAGTCATAAAACCAGTTTCCAGAGATCTGTGTGACAAACATTTTACGGAAGTCCTATTTTTGAACATGAAATCAAAAAAATTGCAATGTAAAAGTCAAATCACGAAAAAGGTAAAAATGAAACACGAGTAGGAAATGTCTAGTGACTGAAAACTTCAGTGCATTTTTTGTGTACCAGGAACTTCTCTAAGTAAAGATGGGAGCTAAAGATAACAATTTTTTGATACTGGTATAATGTCAAGATTTTATTTAGAACTGCAACTTAATACAAAAGAAATAGTTCAAGTTTCTCGACGGTACAAGACATCATTCAAAGCTGTTCAACACTGTGATGCAAAGTATATAATATACCAATAAAATGAAACTAAAATAAAGCTTCAGGTGTAATTACTTATTTCAGGTATGAATATTTTTTTTGTACTCCTTATCATCTAGTATGAACAAATGGAAAATGAAATTCTGCATGTTGAAAGAAATTGGGAACTAATGGTTTATTTACCAATCTGTAGCAATCACATCTTGAATTAGAATCTGCCTCATTGTTCCAAAACTGAAGCTGAGAGGGTCATCATAGTCTTTCTGAGTAGATAGACTATTGTCTAATGCTGCTGCTAACTGTTCATTTTCAATCATCGTGTCTGCTCTCTTGTTTTGAAAAGCTTGAAAAGTGGATTTTGGAGACGGGCGATTAATAATTGCCCTGTCCTTCCATCTCAAATTTGTATGTCCCAAAGAACATCATCATTTTCAAAGTATATGTGGGTTACCTGAGATAAAAAATGAATAAATAATGGGTATTTTAGACAAGCTATTCAAATGTGATACAGGGGGAAGGAACTCTGGTCAATGAAACAACAGAACTTTAAAAACTGCTATGAATCATTAGTGCAAGATGGCAATAAAGTCAACAGAATAACTGTAAATAGCTGTGAGAGGAAGGAATGTTAGTTGTCCTACAGGAGAATACAGATATTCGGTCTTGCTAAGTGACCAAATTTATGAATTAATAATGGTGATGAAACAAATGGTTTTGTGACAGTCAGATCGCAAATCTAGTGGGGGATTCCTACATCGTAATAAATTCACTAGACAGAGAGAGAGAGAGAGAGAGAGAGAGAGAGAGAGAGAGAGAGAGAGAAGGTGGGAGGACAATCTGACACACATACATACCGAAATGTTCCACAGAAGCTATTGTGAAAGAAAGTAATGTAATTGCTGAAAGTAGCGGATTATTTATGTAGCTATCAGAATAGTTTGTGTATCGTGTTTAACTATGAACTATTATCCTTGGTAGTGCTTTTATGGAATATCGTAAGGCCTTTCGCATATCTCAGCGTTTCAGCTACTATTTCATACTCAATATCTTAGTTCATACACAAAAACTGACAATATTAAGAAAGCTGAAACATTACCATCCTTATACAGGATCCTGCAGATTAGAAGAAATATGTGCATACAGTTATTTTCAAATAAACTAATTGTATACTTATGAAGCAAGTGCAGGGCAATTATATATATAACTGAAGTTCACACCCAAAAATTAAGACAATTTGCGGAAAGAATTTATAAGTTGACATTTACATATATGTTCACAGACTTTTTGTGTTTGTATCTGCTGATGGGCCATACATGTTTGAAAATAAAAACAAGTTTGTGTCTTTCCATTTTATATATTCGCCTACTTCTTCATTTCTGTGGAACTGTATCGATATTTTTAAAGGAAAATACTTATTTGTGCATGTTAAGATTAAAAGTATTTTCCACTCAGAGCTATGCATTGACTTACTAACACGTATTTTTGACAGAATGCTCCCCCCCATGAACCATGGACCTTGCTGTTGGTGGGGAGGCTTGCGTGCCCCAACGATACAGATAGTAACCACAACAGAGGGGTATCAGTTGAGAAGCCAGACAAACGGGTGGTTCCTGAATAGGGGCAGCAGCCTTTTCAGTAGTTGCAGGGGCAACAGACTGGATGACTGATTGATCTGGCCTTGTAACATTAAGCAAAACTACCTTGGTGTTGTGGTACTGTGAACGGCTGAAACCAAGGGGAAACTACAGCCGTAATTTTTTCCAAGGGCATGCAGCTTTACTGTATGGTTAAATGATGATGGCGTCCTCTTGGGTAAAATATTCCCGAGGCAAAATACTCCCCCATTCGGATCTCCGGGCGGGGACTACTCAAGAGGGCGTCGTTATCAGGAGAAACAAAACTGGCATTCTATGGATCGGAGCGTGGAATGTCAGATCCATTAATCGGGCAGGTAGGTCAGAAAATTTAAAAAGGGAAATGGATAGGTTAAAGTTAGATATAGAGGGAATTAGTGAAGTTCGGTGGCAGGAGGAACAAGACTTCTGTACAGGTGAATACAGGGTTACAAACACAAAATCAAATAGGTGTAATGCAGGAGTAGGTTTAATAATGAATAGGAAAATAGTAATGCGGGTAAGCTACTACAAACAGCATAGTGAACGCATTATTGTGGCCAAGATAGATACGAAGCCCATTCCTATTACAGTAGTACAAGTTTTAGGAAATGAGACACTTAAAGTAGTAAAGGAGATTTGCTATTTGGGGAGAAAAAGAACTGATGATGGTCGAAGTAGAGAGGATATAAAGTGTAGACTGGCAATGGCAAGGAAATCGTTTCTGACGAAGAGAAATTTGTTAACATCGAGTATAGGTTTAAGTGTCAGGAAGTAGTTTCTTAAAGTACTTGTATGGAGTGTAGCCATGTATGGAAGTGAAACATGGACTATAAATAGTTTGGACAAGAAGAGAATAGAAGCTTTCGAAATGTGGTGCTCCAGAAGAATGTTGAAGATTAGGTGGGTAGATCACGTAACTAATGAGGAGGTATTGAATAGGATTGGGGAGAAGAGAAGTTTGTAGCACAAGTTGACTAGAAGAAGGGATCGATTGGTAGGACATGTCCTGAGGCATCAACGGATCACAAATGTAGCATTGGAGGGCAGCGTGGAGGGTAAAAATCATAGAGGGAGACCAAGAGATAAATACACTAAGCAGATTCAGAAGGATGTAGGTTGCAGTAGCTACTGGGAGATGAAGGAGCTTGCACAGGATAGATTAGCATGGAGAGCTGCATCAAACCAGTCTCAGGACTGAAGACCACAGCAACAGCTGCTACAGATGTTCCCGTTTTTCGAGGACATGGTAATACAATAGCTACTGGAACTCTTAATTTAGATTTCATTTACCTGGTAGATTTCTAAGTAATTTCTTGACGTATTTCAACAAGTAGCATACTGCAGGTTTTTACAGCAGAAAACAGAGCTACAGTCATTCTATGCTGAAGAGACACATTCTATGTATATATCACTTTAACAGGAACCGAACTGTCTTAGTAGCAACAAATACTGAATAGTAAATGTAGTAGCATGTGAATGTAAGCTAATGGTTTTGAAGAAGCCTCTGCATGACATTCAATTACCAGATTGATACAAATTTCTACTAGTTTCCTCTACGGAGTAAATAATGTATATTATGATTATGATGTTGGATGTGGGACGCTCAGCATCGTGGTCATCAGCGCCCATACAACTTCCAATCTTTCATTTTCCATTCTCGCCACTATCCGAATGATGATGAGGACAACACAAATATACTGTCTGACACGGTCAGGAATCGAAACCGGGACTCTGTGATCCTCTTTTAAGAACTTAAACAAAACAAAAACTCATCTTTGAACTTGAAGAAGGAATGAAATCTTCCTGTGAGTTCTCGATAACTATTTCTTCCTCATCATCTCATCCTGCAGAAACTTAAATATAGTTATTTCCTTTACACATACTTCAAATAGATCCAAAAATTTAGTAAAACACAAAAATACATTAACATGTGGGTTCTGCAAGGTAGCATATTAGGACCTAAAACCAATACTATTCCTGATATACATCAATGACTTTCCCAGTAGTGTTACTTATGGTGCAAAAATTCTCTTCGCTGATGACAGCAATATTATAGTCACTGAAAAAACAAGAGAACTTCTTTCAGAGAAAGCAAATGTAGCTCTCCAGGGAGTTTATGACTGGTCAATAAGCAATAAAGTGACATTGAACATAAAGAAAACTAAAGCCATGATTTTCCGTTTGAAGAGGGAAAAATTTAAATTTTAAACTTTTTTTTGATGGCAGCTCTATAGACTGCGTAACAAACAAAAAATTTCTAGGAATGAATATTGATTTTCAGTTGAAGTGGCATGAACACACAAAGGTACTCGCAAACAGAATGTCATCAGGATGTTATGCCCTTAGAATCCTATCATCAGTGTGTAACATGCAGTGTCTTTTAGTTACATACTGTTCACATGTACACTCAGTTCTAGGCTATGGCATTCTTTTTTGGTGAACAAATACACAAAACATGAACACAATTTTCAAACTCCAGAAAAGAGCCATAAGAATCATAACCAAATATGGTAGTCGAGCTCACTGTAAAGATCTGTTCAAAACACTGGGGAATTGAACTGCTCTGTGTGAATACATTTACCAGTCAGTTGTACACATCAAAAAGTACTGGTAATGTTGCATTGCACAAATAGTTCTGTCCATGACCATGGAACAATAGCAAGACTCAACTTACATTTGCCAACAATAAATAAACCTAAAACTCAAAACAACATTTTCTACCAAGGAATAAAACTACACAATAAATTACCAATACAGACAAAAGAAACTGCAAAAATACACTTATTTAAAAAGGCAGGTAAAAAGTACCTTTTATGCAATAAATTTTATACATTGAAGGATTACTTAGATAAAACAGAGTAGCGGTTTGATAAAAAAAGTTACACAAATAAATAATAATAATGATTATAAAAGTCCAACATTCTACATAACACCTTCACACTATGCTGTTTTTCTTCTTTTTTCCTTGTCTAGAAAAACTTATCCCCAAGCTATGCATTGCACAATACTAAAACCTCTTCCTCTTTCTGAGCTCAACATCTCACTCATTATAGAGGGATACTGACTCAGTTTTTCATGATAGCAAATGGGAAGTTGTGGAACAGAAAATGGCCCAGAGATCGCCGGTGTGTGTGTGTTTGTGTTGTAGTGAGTGAAGTGTTATGAAAGAATGTGTGTATAGTGAGTGCAGTGACTGACAGTGCGGTATGAATGAACAGTGTGGCATTACATTATTTAATAAGTTATTTGTAAAAAAAAGTATTGTATACCTGGAGTAAATCTAATGATTGTCTCTAACTAGAAATCTGTAGTGTATATGTGTACGAATTACCTTATTTTAAATCGGTCTAAACTTGTAAATACTTTGACATGTCCTATATCCTTGTACAAAGAGATATACAGATGAACAAAGCTACTACTACTACTACTACTACTACTACTACTACTACTAATACATGTCAGCACACAACATAAACGGCGTATGATATAACACAAAGATCATAGATCGAAAGGACACACACGCATGGTCCAGTCTAGTGCACAAAAAGTAAGCAAAAATAGTTTGCGCTCAGTTACGATAAACAGCGTTTGTTGTGAATCTTCGTAAGGTTTTGTCGACCACTCACGAAGCCATGTGATGAGGTCACTCACAACCTGGACTTTCTTTTTGTAGATGCTGCCTCAAGGCGACGGGTTGTTAGAGACGTCGCAGAGCTCGTTTGTGGTGTGGCACTGTCATGCTGAAGGAAAAACCCGCCAGGTTAGCCGAGAGCGTTAATGCGCTGTTTCCTGGACTCGGGTAGGCGTGCCGGCCCCGGACCGAATCCGCCCGCCCGATTAACGACGAGGGCCAGGCGCCGGCCAGCCTGGATGTGGTTTTTAGGTGGTTTTCCACATCCCTCTAGGTGAATACCGGGCAGGTCCCCACGTTCCGCCTCAATTACATGATTCACAGAAACTCGAAAGACATCCGCGCTTTTCCATGAGTTACACTAGACACAGACAGTTGGGGTACTATGATTCCATATCCCGGGGGGGGGGGGGGGAGGGGGGGTGGTACGGGGTGGCGGCAGGAAGGACATACAGCCACACTTTCAACTTAACATGCCAATTCCGAATTAACCACGCCAACCTCGTGCACAATGCGGGACAAAGGCGCAAGCGATAGAATAGAACTGTCATGCTGAAGGAGAAGATGCTCCATAAGCAAACAAACTCTTCGAATTCGAATCTGATTACACCACATTGTTTCTCACGCATAACCATGATTACATTACGCACTCTTATTTTACACGCCACAGTTGGGAGCCCTCAAGCGGCAGGGGACTGCAGATTTGTAGACATGAAAAATAAAGAAGTAAGAGAGCTTTAAGAGTTTTCACATAAAAAGTCGGAGGCCTTTCATTCCAGCATCGGCCTTGTAGTTATGGCTTAGGTGAATCGTCCATCAAATAAGGGCCTACACACAAAATCCCACATAACGTGCAGCGCATAATTATTTGGAAGTCTTCTTGTGGTTTTATATGTGCACCTGACAGCGTACATACAATTGCCAAAGTTCAGTTTCAGAGAATAAATAACTATTTCTTGCGAAACGTTAATCTCCAAAAATGAAAAGAAGAGCTTGAACTGCACTGTAAATTAGCAAAATAATCGCCATCCAGCAATATAAATAGTAGTTATTATAAATAAATTCCATTCCCATTTTCAGACGCGCCTAAGCACATATCTAATCGATGTTTGCTATTATTTTCGTAATCACAACTGGATGTCAACTGAACACAACGGTCCCACCACACTTCCACGACCTCATACCATAATGGTACCTCGCTGCTAGGCAACAGTAGTCCAGGGCAACGTACGCACCCTTCTTCACCCGGGTCTTCTTCTAGCTCTTCATCCTTATAAATTCTAGATTTTCAGAGGAGTCTGTCACTCTCGATTCCTCCTAAGTGTCCATTCCACTGACTTTTACAATCTAGAATTTTATCATTTACACTAAAAATTTTTAGTTTTTCTCTAATATCTTGATTCCTTAATCGGTATTCTATTTTGCAATCTTTAACTTGTTTTAGGAATTTCGTTTCTTGTGCCTGAATGTGGCCTCCTTGCTTTTTCCAGTTACCCAGGTCTCGCTTCCACAGACCAGAGTGGGGACTGCAACTATTATGTAGAATTCCTACATATCTTTCCTAGTTTTGTTTGTAAGGTATCAATTCATTGTTCCACATACCCAGAGTGAATTTACTAATGTTAAATTCTATATCTTTGCTGTAGCCATATGTCACTTCACATCCTAAGTAGCTGAAGTGGTTTACCTGTTATAAAATCTTCTGATGTATCACTGTTTTCGTTATAATGTGTTCTTTCCCTTATGAAGGCCATTACCTTATTTTCTTCTGTTGAGATTCTGTTGAGATAACAGTCTCACATTTCCCGCAAATTTGTTTCAGTAAGCAAATTCCTTTCTGGAGGTTCTTTTCTTCTTCTCCTAGGATCACTACAATTTCAGCACATATAGTCCTCTTGAAAATTCTGTTTTCCATTTATGAATTGTTTCATGTATGTAAGTATTGAACAAGGCTGCAGAGATGCAGCAGCCTTGTAGTACTCGTTTGTTAGTTGGTCCCATTCTTCGGCTGAGATATAGAGTGATAGTCGTTTTGTGACATAAATGATATAAACTTTTTATCGTATTTATTATACGTTTCTCATATTCGCGATTATTCATTACCTTCCCAGGTTTCTGTCTACTGATATTATCAAAAAGTTTTTAAAAACGATAAAGGCAGTGTTCGATGTGTGTTATTTTATTATATTCCCTGCGTTTTTGTATTATCTGCTCTAAAAAAAAAGAATTGCATGTATCGTTCCTAATGTAGTGCTACTTCCGTTATGTGTTTAGGCCTTGTGTTTAAATCAATTTGTATACTCGTATCTTGCGTGATGAATGCAGTCAAGTTATTGCGCTGTAGTTATTACATGTGCTTTTATCTTCTTTTTAAAAAACTGATATCACTATAGCAACCCTTCCGTCACTGGGGACACTCTTGCTCTTCCAACATTCGTCTAAGAGACTTAGGAGTTGTAGATCTAGCATCACTTCTCCATATTTTAGCAACTCAGCATTAACACAACCTCTTCCTGTCTCTTCTGTTCTTGAGCCATGTTTAGGCATACGTTATTTCGTCAGAGTATATTTTATCTTATCTCTTCTCGTCTCTTCATCAATTTATGTTTTTCGCTTTGTATCACCATATCGTAATACTTTGTAATAATTTTCCCACTTTTGTTCTTCAAAATTGTTTATTTGTATCTTCTCTTTTTGTTGTTGTTGTGGTCTTCAGTCCTGAGACTGGTTTGATGCAGCTCTCCATGCTACTCTATCCCGTGCAAGCTTCTTCATCTCTCAGTACCTACTGCAACCTACATCTTTCTGAATCTGCTTAGTGTATTCATCTCTTGGTCTCCCTCTACGATTTTTACCCTCCACGCTGTCCTCCAATAAATTGGTGATCCCTTGATCCCTCAGAATATGTCCTACCAACCGATCCCTTCTTCTGGTCAAGTTGTGCCATAAACTTCTCTTCTCTCCGATCCTATTCAGTACTTCCTCATTAGTTATATGATCTAACCATCTAATCTTCAGCACTCTTCTGTAGCACCACATTTCGAAAGCTTCTATTCTCTTCTTGTCCAAACTATTTATCGCCCATGTTTTGCGCTTCCATACATGGCTACACTCCATACAAATACTTTCAGAAACGATTTCCTGACACTTAAATCTATACTCAATGTTAACAAATTTCTCTTCTTCAGAAACGCTTTCCTTGCCATTGCAAGTCTCCATTTTATATCCTCTCTACTTCGACCATCATCAGTTATTTTGCTCCCCAAATAGCAAAACTCCTTTACTACTTTAAGTGTCTCATTTCCTAATCTAATTCCCTCAGCATCACCTAACTTAATTCGACTACATTCCATTATCCTCGTTTTGCTTTTGTTGATGTTCATCTTATATCCCCCTTTCAAGACACTATTCATTCCGTTAAACTGCTCTTCCAAGTCCTTTGCTGTCTCTGACAGAATTACAATGTCATCGGCGAACCTCAAAGTTTTTATTTCTTCTCCATGGATTTTAATACCTACTCCGAATTTTTCTTTTGTTTCCTTCACTGTTTGCTCAATATACAGATTGAATAACATCGGGGAGAGGCTACAACCCTGTCTCACTCCCTTCCCAACCACTGCTTCCCTTTCATGTCCCTCGACTCTTTTAACTGCCATCTGGTTTCTGTACAAATTATATATAGCCTTTCTCTCCCTGTATTTTACCCCCGCCACCTTCAGAATTTGAAATAGAGTATTCCAGTCAACATTGTCAAAAGCTTTCTCTAAGTCCACAAATGCTAGAAACGTAGGTTTGCCCTTCCTTAATCTAGCTTCTAACATAAGTCGTAGGGTCAGTATTGCCTCCCGTGTTCCAACATTTCTACCGAAGCCCAACTGATCTTCCCCGAGGTCGGTTTCTACTAGTTTTTCCATTCGTCTGTAAAGAATTCGCGTTAGTATTTTGCAGCTGTGATAGTTCGGTAATTTTCACATCTATCAACACCTGCTTTCTTTGGGATTGGAATTATTATATTCTTCTTGAAGTCTGAGGGTATTTCGCCTGTTTCATACACCTTGCTCACCAGATGGTAGAGTTTTGTCAGGACTGGCTCTCCCAAGGCCGTCAGTAGTTCCAATGGAATGTTGCCTACTCCGGGGGCCTTGTTCCGACTCAGGTTTTTCAGTGCTCTGTCAAACCCTTCACGCAGTGTCGTATCTCCCATTTCATCTTCATCTACATCCTGTTCCATTTCAATAATATTGTCCTCAAGTACATTGCCCTTGTATAGACCCTCTACATAGTCCTTCCACCTTTCTGCCTTCCCTTCTTCGCTTAGAACTGGGTTGCCATCTGAGCTCTTGATATTCATACACGTGGTTCTCTTCTCTCCAAAGGTCTCTTTAATTTTCCTGTAGGCAGTATCTATCTTACCCCTAGTGAGATAAGCTTCTACATTCTTACATTTGTCCTCTAGCCATCTCTGCTTAGCCATTTTGCACTTCCTGTCGATCTCATTTTTTAGACGTTTGTATTCCTTTTTGCCTGCTTCATTTACTGCATTTTTATATTTTCTTCTTTCATCAATTAAATTCAATATTTCTTCTGTTACCCAAGGATTTATACTAACCCTCGTCTTATTACCTACTTGATCCTCTGCTGCCTTCATTATTTCATCCCTCAAAGCTACCCATTCTTCTCCTACTGTATTTCTTTCCCCCATTCCCGTCAATTGTTCCCTTATGCACTCCCTGAAACTCCGTACAACCTCTGGTTCTTTCAGTTTATCCAGGTCCCATCTCCTTAAATTAGCACCTTTTTGCAGTTTTTTCAGTTTTAATCTACAGGTCATAACCAATAGATTGTGGTCAGAGTCCACATCTGCCCCTGGTTCCCAAATCTCTGTCTTACCATTATATAATCTATCTGAAACCTGTTAGTATCTCCAGGCTTCTTCCATGTATATAGCCTTCTTTTATGATTCTTGAACCAAAGGTTAGCTATGATTAAGTTATGCTCTGTGCAAAATTCTACCAGGCGGCTTCCTCTTTCATTTCTTAGCCCCAATCCATATTAACCTACTACGTTTCCTTCTCTCTCTTGTCCTACTACCGAAATTCAGTCACCCATGACTGTTAAATTTTCGTCACCCTTCACTATCTGAATAATTTCTTTTATTTCATCATACATTTCTTCAATTTCTTCGTCATCTGCAGAACTAGTTGGCATATAAACTTGTACTACTGTAGTAGGTGTGGGCTTCGTATCTATCTTGGCCACAATAATGCGTTCACTATCCTGTTTGTAGTAGCTTACCAACATTCCTATTTTCCTATTCATTATTAAACCTACTCCTGCATTACCCCTATTTGATTTTGTGTTTATAACCCTGTATTCACCTGAGCAGAAGTCTTGTTCCTCCTGCCACCGAACTTCACTAATTCCCTCTATATCTAACTTTAACCTATCCATTTCCCTTTTTAAATTTTCTTACCTACCCGCCCCATTAAGGGATCTGACATACCACGCTCCGATCAGTAGAACGCCAGATTTCTTTCTCCTGATAACGACCTCCTCTTGAGTAGTCCCAGTCCGGAGATCCGAATGGGGAACTATTTTACCTCCGGAATATTTTACCCAAGAGGACGCCATCATCATTTAATCATACAGTAAAGCTGCATGCCCTCGGGAAAAATTACGGCCGTAGTTTCCCCTTGCTTTCAGCCGTTCGCAGTACCAGCACAGCAAGGAGGTTTTGGTTAGTGTTACAAGGCCAGATCAGTCAATCATCCAGACTGTTGCCCCTGAAACTACTGAAAAGGCTGCTGCCCCTCTTCAGGAACTACACGTTTGTCTGGCCTCTCAACAGATACCCTTCCGTTGTGGTTGCACCTACGGTACGGCCATCTGTATCGCTGAGGCACGCAAGCCTCCCCACCAACGGCAAGGTCCATGGTTTATGGGGAGGCTTCTCTTTTTATAATTACTGTATTTAAAGTTTTTTAAACCCCGTAGGCTATTTGATGTCTCCCGTGATCATCATCGTTGATATCAGAAATAAATTTATCCCAGTGTTCTTGGTGTGCATTTCTTACCACACATTTAGCGATATTTTTTCTCCCCTTATAGTATTGATTCTTCTCATCAGTGAAGTTGTTTAAGTATTTTATATATGCATCCTGTTTTACCTAACAGCTTTCATTATTTCTTCATTCCAAATTTTTAGCTCTTTTTTTGCTTGTTGTTCTCGTGTTACTCTTTATATCCCATTTTTGAGGTTCTACCGTTTTTCTCTTGTATTATCTGTAGTTGACAAGTTTGCTAGCTCTTTATTTAGCCTGCTTTGGTAAAGATGTTTGACGCTGTTCTCTTCAAGCAAGAATACCTTATATAAATGCTTTGACCATGTTGATTACTTATTTGTTTTTTCATTTTTTTCCGTTTTGAAAACTAATCTTCTCTAAAGACTTCTAGAAAATGACGTGTTCTATGTCTTGTGTTCTGTAAACTCTCGGCTCCTGTACTTGATCCACTAGCTTATCGTTTATCGAAATGTAATCAATTATTGATTAAAATCTCTACTGGGCCAAATATACTTATATCTTTCTTAAAGACGTGAGTGTTATTTTTAGATTATTATAAGTGGCAACATATCTTCATATTTTTTCATTTTCCTCTCGTATTGGTTCGCTGCTGGGATATTTCCTGTTCTGGCATTGAAATCACCCTTAATAATAACACCGCGCAGCAGTATTCTAAAGGAGGACAGACAGGCGTAGTGTAGGCAGTCTCCTTAGTAGATCTGTTACATTTTATAAGTGTCCTGCTAGTAAAACGCAGTCTTTGGTTAGCCTTCCCCACAACGTTTCTATGTATTCCTTCCAGTTTAAGTTGTTCGTAATTGTAATTCCTTCGTACTTAGTTGAATTTGCGACCTTTAGATTTGATTGATTTATCTTGTAACCGTAATTTAATAGATCTCTTTCAGCCTCATGTGGATGACCTCACACTTTTCGTTATTTGTCAATTGCCAATTCTTGCATCATTCAGATATCTCTTCTAAATCGTTACGCAATTTGTTTTGATCTTCTGATGACTTTACTAATCGATAAGCGACGGTATCATCTGCAAACAACCTAAGACGGCTGCACAGACTGTCTCCTAAATCGTTTATATAGATAAGGAACATCAAAGGGCCTATAACACTACCATGGCGAACGCCAGAAACCACTTCTGTTTTATTCGATGACTTTCCGTCAATTACTACGAACTGTGATCTCTCTGTCAGAAAATCACGAACACAGTCACGCTACTGAGACGATATTCCATAAGCACGCAATTTCACTACAAACCGCTTGTGTGGTACAGTGCCAAAAGCTTTCCGGAAATCCAGAAATATTCACTGGCCGGCTGCATTTTGTTGGAGTACTGTCTAACGCTTTCAGTGCTTGTCAAACTTATTTTATGTATTGAGTTTATATTTAATCAGAGTAGTGTTTAATTCTGTCTATACGTGTGTGTGTATTACAGTACAGATTTGCAATTATTTAATGTTTTATTTTTCATTGACCTGATTTTGCTTTGGTCGATCTAACAACATTCACCAAATGATTTTACAATACACCAGCGAAAAAGGTATCTATTTTGCTAAGACAGCTGGTCAGCTGAATACATCAAGTCTGCATTACTTGTTATTTGCTATTTTCCATGATATCCGCCACTAAGATAACTATCTTGTCATTTGTTTAGTTTTAATTGCTGCCTTAGCTGAGTCTATCTGTAGATTTGTTTGGCTGCTTTCCTGTGATCTTCAAATTAAGCATTTGCGTTGCTTTAGTGTTTTATGTTACAGTTATACATTACTTAAGCCAACATTTTTTCAAAATCCCATTTGAGTAAATTTAAGCGACGCCGTCTGGAAGCAGGCTTTAATGTAAGTTTAGCCTGACGTTTTCTCTCTGCGTTTAACCTTAAGGTTCTCCAAAATAGAATGAGCTTTTCACTCTGCAGGGGAGTGTGCCTGATATGAAACTTCCCGGCAGATTAAAACTCTGTGTCGGACCGAGACTCGAACTGCAGATTAAAACTCTGTGCCGGACCGAGACTCGAACTCGGGACCTTTGCCTTTCGCGGGCAAGTGCTCTACCATCTGAGCTACCCAAGCACGATACACACTCCGTCCTCACAGCTTTACTTCTGCCAGTACCTCGTTTCCTACCTTCCAAACGTTACAGAAGCTCTCCGGCTGTGGTTAAGCCATGTCTCCGCAATATCCTTTTTTTCAGGAGTGCTAGTCCTGCAAGTTTTGCACAAGACCTGTAAAGTATGGAAGGTAGGATACGAGGTACTGGGAGAAGTAAAGCTGTGAGGACGTGGCGTGAGTCGTGCTTGGGTAGCTCAGATGGTAGGGCACTTGCCCTCGAAAGGCAAAGACCCCCGAGTTCGAGCCTCGTTCCGACACAGACTTTTTATCTCCAAGGAAGATTCATATCAGTGCACATTCTGCTCTGCAGAGTGAAAATCTCATTCTGTAAACATCCCCGAGACTGTGGCTAGCCATGTCTTCGCAATATCCTTTCTTTCAGGAGTGCTAGTTCTGCAAGGTTCGCAGGAGAGCTTCTGTAAAGTTTGGAAGGTAGGAGACGACGTACTGGCAGAAGTAAAGCTCTGAGGACGGGGCGTGAGTCGTGCTTGGGTAGCTCAGATGGTAGAGCACTTGCCCGCGAAAGGCAAAGATCCCAACTTCGAAGCTCGGCCCGGCACAGAGTCTTATGTGCGAGGAAGTTTCTCCAAAATAGTTGTTAACTTCTGTAAATCCTGAAGTTCCTTGACTATCTTTCCTAGATTTGGCTTAAAGGCTTCTGTCAACTATTCCATATACCCCGACTGAATTAACTATTGTTAAATTCTATAGCTTTACTGTAGTCATACTTCACCTTACATCCTAAGTAACGGTATTGGTGATTTGCTTTTAAACCCTCAGGTATACCATTGTTTTCGTTCTAATGTGTTCTTTGTTCATGAAGGCCATTGTGTTATTTTTTCCTGTAGAGATATCCAGCTGTACAATTTCCACGCGGCCCCTGGCTGTTAATTCTGTTGCCCTCCTATTTGTCATAAGTGCTATGAAGTGTCGTTGATGTGTAATCCTGTCCACTTAAATTTGGTCGATGTTACCAGTGCACTGGTCCTGTGGCAGAGGAAACATATTCTTTAATAAAAATAGTTTTTAAATTGTAGTACTTAAAACTATTTACCACGGTACTTATCATTGGTCGTTAAATCAATTGTGCACTTGCTAATTATAGTCAATGAATGTTTTCCAATATTCTGTTTACGTGTAACGCCATAGGGCGATTAACAGTTTTTTTTAGAAACTGCTTAGTACTTGAATTGTTTGATAATTATATTTTGGGCTCCAAAGTGGGATGACCTTTGTTTTTAATTTAATAACCGTCATTCTTTTCAAGGGTTATATTTAACTGTGTACCTTTCAACGCAAAAGTTTTAATTTTTTGTCATTAAATTTTTGTCCTAGTATGCTTTATTTTGTAGTCCCCGTGCCTGTCGACTCCCATTCCATCTTCCTATCGCTTCAATATTGTTTCGCTTACGTGTATGCTATCCGTGATTACTTTTCCCCATCTCTTATGGAGGAGTAATGAGACACCTTTCCTTGCTCTTCCGTTTTGTTCAACTACACTACAGAATATAATGTAATCACCTTCATATGTAGGTCATGTCCTTTATTTATTAGTTTTAAGTCTTTTTGCGAAATTTCCCTGACATTATAGGTTGCTTGTTTGTTACATCCGTTGATCTATTTTCGTTTGTCCTTTACCGTAGCTTTGTGGCTACCTTTGACACCGCCCTGCTTCCAAGGCTCCTTGGGGTAGTAGGAGTAGTGCGCTTTTGACAAAAGTTCGTTAGCAGCCATCGGATCAACACTTTTCTAGGACGAACAGGATTTTCTTTCGGGGTTACCTCCCTTAGCCAATGTGTTCTGGTTATTTAAAGACCCCGGAAAACTCGCCTTACATCCTCTTCCGTCGTGTTTATAACGTACAGGCACTGTTCGTCATTCACAGAGCGGATGTCACGCGACTCCTGCCTTCTTGGACGTGGGAGTAGGATTTCTTTGCTTAGCTGTCTTGAATTCTTCAAGATCTGGTTCATTCATGAAATTTCAGTGGACGTTCCTCAAAGGATTGATTCTAAACAGGTATCGGTAGCCTGAACAATATCCTTTGACCGTTGAAGATAAAAAAGGAAAATAAAAGACGCCATTGGACTTCGAAATCTAATAATGATGGAAAAAAGCAAGAGCTGGAGCTGACCAATGGAGGTGGAAAAAAAGGAAAGACACATACAAGTAAGTGGACAGGACCTATGTAGTTATGTAGCAAAACATTTTATTTCAAGTATCTTCAATGACTGAAATTTCGATATTGAAGATAAGAGCCGGCCGTGGTGGCCGAGCCGTTCTAGGCGCTACAGTCTGGAACCGCGCGACCGCCACGGTCGCAGGCTCGAATCCAGCCTCGGGCATGGATGTGTGTGATGTCCTTAGGTTAGTTAGGTTTAAGTACTTCTAAATTCTAGGGGACTGATGACTTTAGAATTTAAGTCCCATAGTGCTCAGAACCATTTGAACCATTTTTGAAGATAAGATTACGTCTCGGAAAGTCAACTACATCTTCATATCTCAACTATCTGCGAAAGAAATTTTACACCTTTTTTTGTTAAACTAATAGAACTTTGACAATGCTCTGTGTGAGCGTGCCAGATCTGTGTTGAGTGGACCTATCGTGAGGCAGATCGCTTCTAGAAATCGAAAAGCCTGATGAAGTTACACAGTGGAATTAAATTTAACACATTTGATAACAAAGTGTTCCTAGCACTGAATTCCAAGCACCAACTTTCCATAGTTTTTATACTAATTACTCTCATGTGAGGCTCTACTAATTACGAAACTAAATATATGGCCAACGCAAATTCTAATTTCATTGCCTGTCATTGTGTGTGGACAGATTAATAGAAAAAACATCGAAATATGTAATTATTCACCTCAAGAACATTTAACTGGTACTTGAAATCGACTGCAAGGGAAAGATCGCTAAGTATTTGAGAAGGCTATCTGATGAGCGTATGCATGACAACGATAAACCACTTCTTAAAAGATTCATTACTCATAATGCAGCCGTGTGATTGCAGTAATTGTATGATCGAGAGAAAGAAGAAGAACTACACGTTCGCTACGACTGTGAACTCAGTATTGGCGAGTCTGCGTGAATTTACACGAGTCTAAGAAAAGCCCAACTTTATTGCTATAAAATCCAATGAAGCTGCTGTATCATCTTACCATAATTGTGAACAGACGTGATGACCGTAGTTGTGTAGGTGGAGTTCACCAGAATTCATATTGTTATCAGTCTAATTGCAGGTGTTGGCTTTGCCTCTCTCCATACAAGTCCAAGACCGTTCTGCATGTGAAGTGAAGTGAGTGCCATGCTGCCTGCCTCTCAAATCGAATATGCTGTATCAAAGAGTGAATTGAAGAGAAGTGAACATCTCGCTCTCAGTGACCGCTCTGCGCAGGATTTCGCGTCTACAGATGGCAAGATGTTTCCTAAGTTCCACCATCAGTATTTTTGTTACTTTGCGGTTTTATTGCCACCATGGATTGTACGGAACACATCTGGAAAATCTGCTGTCTGTCAACCTGCTCTGTTCTGAAAACTCTTGGCCTTGGGCCTACATCCTGAATGCTTGTTTTTTCAACCTGCGAATACTTCAAAACGGCACGTTGATTTTCAACAGTTCTTCGGACGTTTCTTCCTATCTGTGAGTGGTGACATTCACCCCATCCGACTGGCACCAGACAGTCGCCTCTGCATTTGGTGGTGAAAACGGCATACGGGAAGCCCGTCTGATTGTTTTCCTAGATTTCAGATTGGGAGAATAGATAAACATGTATATGAACGGCTCCCTCTACACCTTCTGCTCCCGAAGATTGTAAGAGCCGAAAAGTGCGAGAATTATCGCACAATCAGTTAAATTTTTTTCTTTTAAATTTGTGGTAATTTCTTATGGGACCAAACTGCTGAGGTTATCGGCCCCTAGGCTTCCACACTACTTACTCTAACTTAAATTAACTTACGCTAAGGACAACACACACAGACATGTCCGAGGAAGGACTCGAACCTCCGACGGCGGGGAGCCGCGCGAACTGTGGCAGGGCACCCAAAGACTGTGCGGCTACCCCGCGCAGCTCAGCTCAACAGCTCAACATCCAAGCTGCTGACAAGAATAATATACAGAAGAATGGGAAAAAATTGATGATGTGTTAGCTGATGATCAGTTTGATTTTAGGAAAATAAAGGCACCAGAGAGACAATCCTGACGTTGGAGTTGATAATAGAAGCAAGATTAAGAAAAATTAAGACATGCCCATAGAATTTTTCAACCTGGAAAAAGCGGTCGACGATGTCAAATGGTGCAAGATGTTCGATATTCTGAGAAAGGTAGGAGTAAGCTATAGGGAAGGACGGCTAGTCTAATATACAGTAGGTTAAAGAACTAAGGAGAACGATAAGAATGTGAGACTAAGAACGAAGGGCTCGGATTAGAAAGGGTGTGTGACAGGGATGTAGTCTTTCATCCCTACTGTTCAGTCATCGAAAAAGAAATATTGGAAATAAAAGAAAGGTTCGAGAGTGGAATTAAAATTCAAGGTGAAAGGATGTCAACGATAATATTCGGTGATAACACTGTTGTTCTAAGTGGAAGTGAAGAAGAATTACAGGATCTGCTGAATGGAATGAACAGTCTAATGAGTACATAATATGGTTGAGAGAAAGTCGAAGAAGGATGAAACTAATGAGAAGTAGCAGAACTGACAATAGAGAGAAACTTAACATCAGGACTGGTGATCATGAAGTAGATGAAGTTAAAGAATTCTGGCTATCTGGGTAACAAAGTAACTCCCCCAACGGGTAGGAAGACATTGAAAGCGAACTAGCACTGGCTAAATGGGTATTCCTGCGCAAGAGAAATCTATTAATGTCAAACGTAGGCCTTAATTTGAGGAAGAAATTTCAGAGAAAGTACGTTTGAAGCAAAGCATTGTATGGTAGTGATACGTGGACTGTGGGAAAAGCAGAAAAGAAGACAATCGAAGTATTTGGTGGGAGGGTGGACTGATAAGGTAAGGCATGAGGAGGTTCTCCGGAGCATGGGCGAGTAAAGGAATATAAGGAAAAAACTGACAAGAAGAAAGGACAGTATGGTAGGACATCTGTTAAGACATCAGAGAATAACTTCCATCTAGCTAGAGGGAGTTGTAGAGCGTAAAACCTGGAGAGATTAAAATACATCCAGCAGATAATTGAGGAGGTAGTTTGTAAGTGCTTCTGTGAGATGAAGAGATTGAGACAGGAGATTTCTGGTGTCCCGCGAAATCGCCGAACATACAACAGCAAAGCTCCAAAGACATATCGTATTTCCGTAGAATACCGAACAGTAAAGATAATCCAATCTCTGCTGGGATGATTAGCTGCGATGCCGTTCTAATAGGGGGCTAGTCTGCTAGTACTGTCATTTAGCTGTCGATGGCTGTCTCAAACCACACATTGATGCCACCCGGAGTACAACGGGGAGTCAAATGAAAACTGTAAAAATGTAATCAAAAATCGACATTTCGCGGCACTGTTCTGTAAATTTTCAGTGCTGTTACCAGTGACGTACGGAATGTGCCTAAGGGCGGCATCATACAACAGACAAGGGAAATGCGGCTACAGGTTCAAGATGGCTGCCCTGCTTGCGACATGCATCAAGGAAGAACAGCGTTCTGTCACGCGTTTTCTGTCACCCGTTTTGTGAGAAGTGAAATACGAAACTCACTGAAATCCAATGGCGCATGAAGGTCCACTATGGTGGCGCATGTCTACCATTGCAGCAAGTGTGTGAGTGGAGCAGAAAGTTCGGAAAAGGGGTGACCTCTGTGACAGACGCTCAGCTGGCAGGACAGGCACATTGCGTTGTGACACCAGTGTCTGCTGCATCAGTAAAGCCATTGTAACGGAACATCGCTACGTGACGTTGGATGAAACAGCACCAAACCTGAACACTAGTCATGACTCAGACATATCATTCACGAAGTATTTAAGTTTCGCAAAGTGTCTACAAGATAAGTGCCGTGGCAGCTGCTGAAGTGAAAGAGGAACTCTTTGGCGTCTGTGAAGAACTTTTGCGGAGCTCTAAAGCAGAAGGTGACGGCTTCTTCGCGAGAATCGCTACAGTAGATGAAACGTGGGCGCATTACCACTGCGAGGTAACGGGCGAGCTGTGGCACCCTGAAAATATTCTAAGTTCAGAGTTGGCGGCCACCGCCAAAACCCGAGACGTTCAGGATGTAGGCAACCGCAGGGAAGGTTTCGAATTGAATGAACAGTCTAATGAGTACAGAATACGGATTGACTCTCTCTAGATATAACTAATTACGTGAAGTAGGACTCTATTTTTTCCCTGTTGTTCAATTTATATTTTATTTAACTGCTGGATCTTTGACACCAATAAGTGTTTTACAGTAATAAAGGGCATTCTTAGAGGTACTTCTGCTATCGTACTCATCATTTAAAGTCGTTAAAATAGGACATGCAGAATTTATTTAATTGCAATCTTTCATTTATAAATGTCTATGTTACGACCAAAATTCGCAATTGCCGAGTGGTAGGTACCTTCGACCATTCGATTGATGTGTATATTCATGTTGTATACTGTAGACTCAACAGTATTTGGCTTGTAATGCGACAACTACGTATCACAGCCCCTAGACAACGAAACCAGCCAGAAATTTTAGTATTTCAACTCTGAGTCAGAGGGTAAGTAGATGAGGGCCATCACCACACCACATAATTTTATTTGAAAGAGCTAAAGTGTGGAATGGCACCATTCTCCATCACCAAAACCCAAGACGTTCAGATTGTAGGCAGCTGCAGGGAAGGTTTTGCTGACTCTCTCTTGGGATGAACGAGGCGTTGGAACACTACATGACTAGGAGAAACACCATCATCATGCGATATTTTCCAGTACGTTAAAAAATTAGCTATGAAAGATGAAGAGGACGTGGACTTCTAACGGTGGCAATTTGTAATATGACAATCCTCCGCCTCATACTGCCTGTGAAGCACGTACATTCATGGATGACACGCCCTTTGATATTCTACAATATGTGCCATACTCGCCAAACGTCACACCGAATGATAACCACATGTCTGAATCAATCAAAGAAGTGACGGAAGGAAAGAAATTTCATTCCGACGCTGAGTTGCAGCTTGAGTACTATACCAAAAAATTGTTTTTTCGAAGGAATGTGTGCATTCGCTATGCGCTGGAGACAAGCGCACTGAACAACAAAAACACTTGTGTTTCACTTCCGTTGAGTACAAAAAAATTAAAAAAATATTTAAAGCTTACAATTGACTCCTTCTGGTACAGCCTATGTGTAAGCCCACATTGTTAATTAGAGAGGATGTAAGTGGTCTGACGTTACAAATCAGAGAATCGTTCGATCGATCTGAACATGATTTGTCGAATTATTCATTCGATTTGCATATGGAAAAATGAGGAGAGGCAGGCCAAGACAAGCCTGACACTTCTCAAACTGATATTCTTTTCTTCTTCTTCTTTGAGCATGGGTGATATAAGGCTGTATCATTCCTGTATCTTGTATTTTTGTGTTAAATAATAATGAAGTATTTCCTCTTTATTTTGGTAGAATAGTACGCGTTCCCATAATAATGGTTTTGTGTAATTATTAGTCTGCAAATTAATTGAAAGTAGTCAGTTCGGTGACGCGACGATCGCGCCATAAGCTTGTTTTTACGCTCTACGTGTCCCCATAATTCCGTGGAAGTTACTTCCTGATGTCGTACCACATGTCCTGTTCCCGTATCGTTTCTTCTTCTTACTGTTCTGCATATGACGTTTCCTTTGCCGATTCTACTGAGAACCTCCTGTTTATTTCCCCCCCCCCCCCCCTAATTTTCAACATTTTTCTGTAGCAGCAAACGCTTAATTTCTCTTCCTTTCTGGTTGTTGCTGAGTCTATGACTCACTTTCACAGATTACCTTGATCCAATCATACATTCTTAGAAGCTTTTTTAGTAGATTAAGCCCGATATTTGATATTTACACACTTCTCTTGACTAAGTACGCCCTCTTTGCCAGTAATAATCTGCTTTTTATGCCATTCTTGCTTCGTCCGTCACGGGTAATTTTGCTTCCAAAATATTAGGTAAGGCTAGCAACCTGCTTCCCTGGTACTTTAAATATGATGCTGGCAACAATCAGAGCAAAATGCCTCGGACCTTTAGAGGTGACGGAGTCCCACCTCTAACTGACAAACCAGGGACTCCTAAGATTCGACTCGGCAAACAAATGGTAATGAGATGGGGAGCTATTAATATTAATGGGGGCTACTCTGGGAAGAAGGTAGAGCTGGCAGAGGCTGCAAGTAAGATGGGGCTGGACGTTTTAGCTGTTAGTGACATTCGGGTAAGGGGTGAGAAAGAAGAGGAAGTGGGAGAATACAAGGTCTACCTGTCAGGAGTCAAAGCAGGAATAGCACAATGGAGTGTAGGGCTTTACATCAGGAAAGAAATGGAACCCAGCGTAGTTGCAATGAGGTATGTAAATGAACGACTGATGTGGATAGATTGGACAGTGTCTAGCAAGAAAATTATGATAGTGTCAGTATATTCGCATTGTGAAGGGACAGATCAAGATAAGATGGACAGTTTTTATGATGCACTCAGTGATGTAGTTGTTAGAGTAAAGGACAAGGACAGTGTTCTGCTCATGGGTGATTTTAGTGCCAGGATTGGAAATCTGAGAGAAGGGTATGAGAAGGTTATGGGTAAATTTAGAGAGGATATGGAGGCCAACAGGAACGGGAAATAACTCTTGGATTTCTGTGTCAGTATGGGCTTAGTAATCACAAGCTCGTTTTTTAAACATAAGAACATTCACCGGTATACTTGGGAAGGCAGGGGAACCAGATCTCTCATTGACTATATAATAACAGATCAGGAATCCAGGAAGGCTGTGGGAGACACACGTGTATTCAGGGGATTCTTTGATGACACTGATCATTATTTAATCTGCCGCGAAATTGGTATTGTGAGGCCGAAAGTGCAGGAGGTCAGGTCCATATGTAGGAGGATGAGAGTGGAGAAACTTCAGGATAAGGAAATCAGGCACAAGTAAATAACAATGATCTCAGAAAGGTACCAGTTAGTTGAATGTAGTCGGTTATAGTCATTGGAAAAGGATTGGACAAGGTACAGGGACACAGTACTAGAAGTGGCTAAAGAATGTCTTGGAACAGTAGTGTGTAAAGGTAGGATGAAGCAAACAGCATGCTGGAATGACACAGTCAAGGCAGCGTGTAAAATGAAAAAGAAGGCGTATCAAAAATGGCTACATACTAGAACTCAGGTAGACAGAGAAAGTGATGTTGAAGAAAGAAACAAATTCAAACAGATAATTGCAGCATCCAAGAAGAAATATTGGGAAGACTTTGGAAACAAGTTGGAGACTTTGGGTCGAGCTGCTGGAAAACCATTCTGGAGTGTAATTAGCAGTCTTCGAAAGGGAGGTAAGAAGGAAATGACAAGTATTTTGAACAGGTCAGGAAAACTGCTTGTAAATCCTGTGGATTCCTTGGCCAGATGGAGGGAATATTTTGAAGAGTTGCTCAATGTAGGTGAAAATAAGATCAGTAATGTTTCAGATTTCGATGTACAATGTGATAAGAATGAGGATGGAAATAGGATCACATTTGAGGAAGTGGTGAAAATGGTCAATAGATTGCAGTGCAATAAAGCGGCTGGGGTGGATGAAATTAAGTCGGAACTCATCAAATACAGTGGAATGTCAGGTCTTAAATGACTACACAGGATAATTGAAATGGCGTGGGAGTCGGGACAGGTTCCATCAGACTGGAGAAAAGCAGTAATCACACCAATCTTTAAACATAGAAACAGAAAAGATTGTAACAACTACAGAGGTGTCTCTTTAATCAGCGTTGTGGGTAAAATTTTCTCAGGTATTGTTGAAAGGAAAGTGCGAGTATTAGTTGAGGACCAATTGGATGAAAATCAGTGTGGGTTTAGGCCTCTTAGAGGTTGTCAGGACCAGATCTTTAGCTTACGGCAAATAATGGAGAAGTGTTATGAATGGAACAGAGAACTGTATCTATGCTTTATAGATCTCGAAAAGGCATATGACCGGGTTCCTAGGAGGAAGTTATTGCGTGTTCTACGAGATTATGGAATAGGAGGCAAACTTTTGCAAGCAATTAAAGGTCTTTACATGGATAGTCAGGCAGCAGTTAGAGTTGACGGTAATTTGAGTTCATGGTTCAGAGTAGTTTCAGGGGTAAGATAAGGCTGCAACTTGTCTCCACTGTTGTTCATATTATATATGGATCATATGTTGAAAACAATAGACTGGCTGGGTGAGATTAAGATGTGTGAACATAAAATAAGCAGTCTTGCATATGCGGATGAGTTAGTTGTGATGGCAGATTCGATTGAAAGTTTGCAAAGTAATATTTCAGAGGTAGGTCAGAAATGTAAGGACTATGGTATGAAGATTAGCATCTCCAAAACGAAAGTAATGTCAGTGGGAAAGAAATATAAACGGATTGAGTGCCAAATAGGAGGAACAAAGTTAGTTTCAAGTACTTAGGATGCATATTCTCACAGGATGGCAACATAGTGAAAGAACTGGAAGCAAGGTGTAGCAAAGCTAATGCAGTGAGTGCTCAGCTACGATCTACTCTCTTCTGCAAGAAGGATGTCAGTACCAATACTAAGTTATCTGTGCACCGTTCAATCTTTCGACCAACTTTGTTGCATGGGAGCGAAAGCTGGGTGGATTCAGGGTACCTTATCAATAAGGTTGACGTTACGGATACGAAAGTAGCTAGGATGATTGCAGGTACTAGTAGATGGGAACAATGGCAGGAGGGTGTCCACAATGAGGAAATCAAAGAAAAACTGGGAATGAACTCTATAGATGTAGCAGTCAGGGCGAACAGACTTAGATGGTGGGGTCATATACACGCATGGGAGAAGCAAGGTTACCCAAGAGACTCATGGGTTCAGCAGTAGAGGGTAGGAGGAGTCGGGGCAGACCAAGGAGAAGGTACCTGGATTCGGTTAAGAATGATTTTGAAGTAATAGGCTTAACATCAGAAGAGGCATCAATGTTAGCACTGAGTAGGGGATCATGGAGGAATTTTATAATGGGGACTATGCTCCAGACTGAATGCTGAAAGGCATAATCAGTCTTAAATGATTATGATGATGATGAATAGCAGAACTCCTTAACTTTGTCTACTCAGTTGTCTCCAATTGTGATGTTATCTCTTCTGCTGATCCTCATTACTTGCATCATTCTTCAGCTACAAAAAGAAGAAATGCAGATGATAAACGGGTATTCACTGGACAAATATATTATACTAGAACTGATATGTGATAACATTTTCACGCAATTTGGGTGCATAGATCCTGAGAAATCACTACCCAGAACAACCACCTTTGGCCGTAATAACGGCCTTGATACGCCTGGGCACTGAGTCAAACAGAGCTTGGATGGCGTGTACAGGTACAGCTGCCCATGAAGATTCAACACGATACCACAGTTCATCAAGAATAGTGACTGGCGTATTGTGACGAGGCAGGTGCTCGGCCACCATTGACCAGACGTTTTCAGTTGGTGAGAGATCTGGAGAATGTGCTGGCCAGGGCAGCAGTCGAACATTTTCTGGATCCAGAAAGGCCCGTACAGGACCTGCAACATGCGGTCGTGCATTATCCTTCTGAAATGTAGGGTTTCGCAGGGATCGAATGAAGGGTAGAGCCACGGGTCGTAACACATCTGAAATGTAACGTCCACTGTTCAAAGTGCCGTCAGTGCGAACAAGATGTGACCGAGACGTGTAACCAATGGCACCCCATACCATCACTCGGGTGATACGCCAGTATGGCGATGACGAATACACGCTTCCAATGTGCCAAACACGTATGCGACCATCATGATGCTGTAAACAGAACTTGGATTCATCCAAAAAATCTCGTTTTACCATTCGTGCACTTAGGTTCGTCGTTGAGTACACCATCGCAGGCGCTCCTGTCTGTGATGCAGCGTTAAGGGTAACTGTAGCCATGGTCTCCGAGCTGATAGTCCACGCTGCTGCAAACGTCACCGAACTGTTTGTGCAGATGGTTTTTGTCTTGCAAACGTCCCCATCTGTTGACTCAGGGATCGTGACGTGACTGCACGATCCGTTACAGCCATGCGGATAAGGTGCTTGTCATCTCGACTGCTAGTGATACGTGGTCGTTGCGATTCAGCACGGCGTTCCGTATTACCCTCCTGAACCCGCCGAGTCCATACTCTGCAAACGCCGGCCGCGGTGGTCTCGCCGTTCTAGGTGCTCAGTCTGGAGCCGCGGGACTGCTACGGTCGCAGGTTCGAATCCTGCCTCGGGCATGGTTGTGTGTGATGTCCTTAGGTTACTTAGGTTTAAGTAGTTCTAAGTTCTAGGGGACTGATGACCTAAGATGTTAAGTCCCATACTGCTCAGAGCCATTTGAACCATTTGAACTCTGCAAACAGTCATTGGATCTCGACCAACGCGAGCAGCAATGTCGCAATACGATAAACCGCAATCGCGATAGGCTACAATCTGACCTTTATCAAAGTCGGAAACGTGATGGTACACATTTCTGCTCCTTACACACGAGGTATCACAACAACGTTTCACCAGGCAACGCCGATCAACTGCTGTTTATGTATGAGAAATCGGCTGGATACTTTCCTCATGTCAGCCCGTTGTAGGTGTCACCACGGGCGCCAACCTTGTGTGAACGTTCTGAAAAGCTAATCATTTGCATATCACAGCATCTTGTTCCTCTCGGTTAAATTTCGCGTCTGTAGCACGTCATCTTCATGGTGTAGCAGTTTTAATGGCCAGTAGTGTAATATGGTGAACGTTTCTCAGTACAGTCTGGTATGACATGACAGAGTTACCACTACATTTTATCCAACCCATTTGTATTCATATAAAAAATTAAAATTCGACTCTGGCTAACAAGATCTGTTGGAGGTGGAATGTCAAGAGTATGTCATTCGTGTTGTGAGCTTCACCTTGTGCTCTCTCGTATGAGGCAGGTGTTTCCCGGGTCGCGGCGCTCACGGGTCGGCGGCAACTAGTTAGGGGCGGATTAAAGCCGCGCATTCTTCTTCGTTAGCGGCGGCCGGCGCCACCTAACAGGGCGGAGAGCACAGCCCGCTCCATCTTCTCCACCCACGCGGCGGCCACTCTGCAGTCCGACCTCTCGTTCGGTTCCGTTAGCTGACGGAGGGCGGAGGACTGCACTTCTCGCCATTAGCGGACCCACTGTGCCTATTTTTGAACCGGTGCAAACTGATGGAAGGATATTTACGGTGACAGCTGCTGTCAACTCAGTTCCTCTCACTTCCAACGTTTTTCTTGTCCAGCTCTTTGTTTTAAGCTTATTTGTTCATTACCTTCCGTGCTCAAGCATTACAGATGATTGAGAATTTTGTAGGAAAGAGGTCGTTGCAGAGTGCCATAGAAACGTACGCTTTGAAATTCGACTTATACACTTACGTTTAATGTGAATAATTACAAAACTAATTATAAGAGCCGACCGGGGTGGCCGAGAGGTTCTAGGCGCTTCAGTCTAGAACCGCGCGACCGCTACGGTCGCAGGTTCGAATCCTGCCTCGGACATGGATGTGTGTGATGTCCTTAGTTTAGTCAGGTTTAAGTAGTTCTAAGTTCTAGGGGACTGATGACCTCAGATGTTAAGTCCCATAGTGCTGAGAGCCATTTGATTTGAATTATAAGACGAAAACACTATCTACGTCTACAGTTACAGCAAAATGAGGTGCCTAAAGTCATGTAATACTTCCTAATATCGTGTCGGACTTCCTGTTGCCCAGCACCTCGACGTGGTATGGACTCAGCAAGTCGTCGGAAGTCCTGTAGAAACACTGAGCCATGCAGGCTCTGTAGACGTTCATGATCGCGAAAGTGTTGGCGGTGCAGTATCTTGTAGAAGAACTGACCTCTCCATTATGTCCCATAAATGTTGGATGAGTATCATGCAGGGTGATCTGTGTGGCTAAATCATTCGCTCGAACTGTCCAGAATATTCTTGAAACCAATGACGAACAGTTGTAGCCCGGTGACATGACGCATTGTTATCCATAAAAATGAAGTCCGTGAGTGGCTGCAAATGGTCTTCAGGTTGTTGTTATTGTTGTTGTGGTCTTCAGTCCAGCGACTGGTTGGATGCAGCTCTCCCTGCTGCTCTATCCTGTGCAAGCCTGTCTTCATGTAGCCGAACATAATATTTTCCAGTCAGTGGTCTGTTCAATTGGACCAGAGGGCCCAGTCCATTCAGTGTATACACAGCCCACTCCTTTATAGAGCCACCACTAGCACTGAGCGAGGTGATGCAGTGGTTAGCACACTGTACTCGCATTCGGGAGGACGACGGTTCAATCCCGCGTCCGGCCATGCTGATTTAGGTTTTCCGTGATTTCCTTAAATCGCTTCAGGCAAATGCCGGGATGGTACCTTTGGAAGGGCGCGGCCGACTTCCTTCCCCATCATTCCCTAATCCAATGAGACCGTTGTCCTCGCTGTTTGGTCCGTTTCCCAAACAACCCAACCCCATCCCCACCACCAGCTTACACCATGGCTTGTTCATAACTTCGGTCCATAGGTTCGTGAGATCTGTGCCACACTCGAACCCTAACATCATCTGTTACTAACTGAGACCAGGCCACGGTTTTCCTGTCGCCTAGGGTACAACCGATATCGGGTCGTTAAGTGAGGGCTGTCGGGCCTCTGCGTTGTCAGTGCTGAGTGGTAGTGCCTGAGAATGGTATTTTCGGCGCACTATTGTTACTGTGGACTTCGGAATATTGAATTCCCTAACGATTTCCGAAATGGATCGTCCCATGCGCCTACCTCCAAGTACCATTCCGCGTTCAGTGTACGTTAATACAGGTTGTTCGGCCACAATCACGCCGGACAGCTTTTCGAATGAACCAGCCGAGCACATATGACAGCTTCGCCAATGCACTGCTCTTTTATACCTTGTGTACGAGGTACAACCGCCATCTGTGTATATGCATATTGCTATTTCGCGACTTTCGCCATTTCGGTGTATTTATCTAATTAGCTTCTGCGCTCAAGCATTGGAAAAGTTTGCGAATTTTCTGGAAAAGACATCGTTTTATGGCGCCCTAACAGATACGCTTACAAATCCGACACATAAACTGCTGTTTAAGGTGAAAAACTACTAAACTAATTCTAAGACGGACACGTTGTCTACACCTAATTATTATCACTCTGAAAGTCACTCCTAAGTGGCATACTATTCCACTGCCGTTATACTCCTAAACAGCAAATCAGAAAAGTGAACAGCTAAATTTCTTGCGCAACTCATTTCTCTTATGTCTTACGATTGTGATTTCTGTCAATGGCCAACCGCAGTGGCCGAGCGGTTCTAGGCGCTACAGTTTGCAACCGCGCGACCGCTACGGTCGCAGGTTCGAATCCTGCCTCGGGCATGGATGTGTGTGATGTCCTTAGGTTAGTTAGGTTTCAAGTAGTTCTAAATCCTAGGGGACTTATGACCACAGCAGTTAAGTCACAAAGTGCTCAGAGCCATTTGAACCATTTGAACCATTTTTTCTGTCAATGTAGGTGGGAATGAACAAAATATTTTGGCATTCGAAGCAGAAAGTTGGTGACTGAAGTTTCGTGATAATATCTCGCTGCAGCGAGCAACGCATTTGTTTTAATGATTGTCACACTAACTAGCTTATTATCTTCGTAATACTGTCTCCCCCATTTCGCGACAATGCAAAATGACTTACTCTGTCTTTGATTTTTTTAAACTTTTTCGAAGTAGTCTGTAAATCCTATAATGCGCAGCAATACTGCACAAGAAGACAGGCAATCTTAGCAGATTTGTTGAGTCTTTTAGGTATTCTGTCAATATAAAAGAGTCTATTGTTTACCTTTACTCCAAAGTTTCTGTGCGATGTGTCTGTTTAGGTTGTTCCTACGTGTAATTCCTCGACATTTAGTAGTTCAGAGTCAAGCGAAACTTGCTGCACCTTGCAGAAGTCTGAATCATGTAACGAGCTGATGGCCCCATGGTCTTGTTTTTATGTGACATCAGTCTTCTGACTGGGTTGATGTGACCTGCCACGACTTCCTGTCTTGTGCCGACCTCTTTTATCCTACACAACTCCCTCTAGTACCATAGAATTTATTCCCTGATGTAATACATGGCCTATCATCTTTCCCCCTGCTTGTTGTCACTGTTTTCCAGATGCTCTTTTCTTCGCCTATTCTACTATTCTGCTCTTTTTCGGTTTTTCCTTGCCATACAATGCAGTCCCCCAAACCTACATTCTCAGAAATTTCTTACTCAAATTAGGACCAATGTTTGATACTAGTAGACTTCTTTGGACCGCGTATATCATCTTGTCTGTGCTAGCCTTTTTTTATATCATCGCTACACTGTCTTGTATGATTTTGCTTGCAGGATAGCAGAATTCCTGTAAGGTTTTCTATCTATTGTCACCAATTTTGATCTTACGAAGATTTAATTTTATCAGTAACTGGGCGTTAAGCTACAGCATCATCTGCAAAGCATCCAAGAGGGCAGTTCAGATTTTTCCTAAATCGTCTGTACAGGATGTTTCAGAAGTGATGATCAATATTCAGGAATGTGACAGGAATGATCATTCAAAACAATAAAGGCAAGTAAACATGGGCTCTACAACCCATACTGCAAGCAGTTTGCTCTCCATATTTTGGGAAGTACTAGTATGGACCAAAACAAGAAAAAATGTCCAGTAAACACGTGCTCTAAAATGCATATCTTAAAGAGTTATGAGCACTTTTTCATTTTCGCTATTTTGAAACACACCTTCTGTGATGAGGTATACATTTTAGAGCACAATTTTTTGTTTTGGTGCACACTACCAGCTCCCAAAATATGGAAACCAAAGAGCTTGTATTAGAAAAAATTCGTTTTACAATATCGAAAACTAAGGTATGCGTTGTAGAGCCCATGTTTACTTGACTTTTTTTGTTTCGAATGATCATTCCTGTCATATCTTTCAGTATTGACCATCACTTCTCAAACACCCTGTATATATTAAGAACAGCAGAATGCCTGTAACTGTTTCTTGGCGAACCACAGATATAACTTCAGTTTCCCTAAATGACTTCATGTTAGACGCAGCGAACTGCGATCTTTTCAGACGGAATATTACGAAGTAAATTGCGTATATGGGACCGTAAACCATATGCCCACTTTTTTATTAAAAGCCGCTTGTGAAAAACGCTGTCAAAAAAGTTTGGTGAATCTAGCAATATGGAATCATTTGAGCTTCCCCGCCTAAAGCAATCATACTTTTTGTGACTGAAGATGTTTTCTGAATCTGTGTAAGTTGTGAGTTAATACTTTGCTTCCTTCGGAGTTTTTAGTAATATTGGAACACAATACATATTACAGAATCCTACGACAAATCTATAACAATGATATAGATCTATTTCCTTACACATGTATTGGTGTGACGTGAGCAAGTTACCCGTTTTTAGGTACGGATATTCCGTCGCGCATGCGTCGCGTAAGACTGATAAAAATGTTTTTGGAAACGTGTTTGGAATGTATGAAAATTATTAAATACATAATGCGATAAAGAAATCAGTTTCCAGACAAACAGTTTGTTTGTCGTGGAGGAAATGAATGTAGAGCTACGAGAACGAAACAAAAGCCCAATGGTGTCAATGGATGCTGTCTGTAAAATCCTACACGAAGGATGTATTGCATGTCCAATCAGATATCTAAGTTACCCTCAATTGGCTGTTCATTGTGTATATGAATGAAGTAGATGACTGCCACGAATGTAAGGGTACAGTACCCTAGCGTATAATGATTATTGTACGGGATGTGACAGCAACATATTTTCTATAAGACGAAGGTCACTGCTGACGCCAGAAACGCTATTCAGAGCACAGCAGACAACGAGGCCAAACGTCCTCCTTCTGTGTCAGACACGATCTGGCTAGGACGGAAATGTAGTTTCTCTTTACTTAAATAATTTCAGAGAATAATTGTGGCAGAAACTAATAAACAAGATATAATATCTGATGACAGAAGGTCAGCTCTTTGGTAATGAATAATGGTTAGTGTCGTAGCTAAAAGTATTTCATTAACTTGACCCACTTACTGTCCGATCACAAAGCATATCATCAAACAGAAAATCAATGGTAGTCACCGCTGGAAGAGTAAGTATAAAAGGAAGTGGTGCGCTAGTAAATCGCCAGGTGAGCTTACCTCAGAATACATATCTCTGTTCTCTTTCCATGTTGTGAAAATGCTGGACGATGAAATCGTGTTGATGAAGTGGGGTATGAGTTCGTTGCCTCCTCACTGAGTGGCATCTTTCAGTACGATCAGTGCACATAGAGGTGGGTTTGCTGTTAATACGGAACAATGTCATGCACGCTGACATGCCCTGAAGTTCTCAGAAAAAAATAGCAAAACCTCTGCGATGTTACATCAAAATAGTGAATTTTGCTCACAATAGACATACAGTTATGACTTCTTAGCTCAAAGTATTGATTTCAAATTTTGCGAGTTTAGCCTGTATGTCTTACAAGATTTGGTCTTATTGTCTCGGGTAAAAAAAGAAAAGACAGTATTATACGAACACAATTGGATGAATTCGCCTTTCGATCTTTATTTGGATACATGAATTTTTCTGCTGCTTATCTCTTTGTTGGCCACTGACAGCTCTTTCTATATATGAACAATACCAAATTGTACTTTTATTCGATATGGAAATGAAGGTCCTCTTATAACCAGTTAGGTAAATTGGTTTGTAATCATATTGTCATACCATCTAGCTTAATATTTCAACATTTAATGCAGCGTAATCAATTTACATTGAGGCGTTATTACTATAGTTGGCCTTTGCTACCAGCACGAATCGCCGCAAATCAGTTGGAGAGTGTCTTTAACGACACAGTGTTATAGAAGGGTAATCGATTCGGTAGTAACTGAGACGTGCAGTTGTGGTAATTGATAATGAAGACATCACCATGAATTGTTACTGAGAGTGTGCGTGGTGTTATTGAAAAACAATTAATAAACTGTTCCGAACTATGATGCCGTGGTTGCTTGGATTTCATCTTAAAACCCAACGTTTCGTCCCCATCTGCGGAGGACATTTTCAAGGGGGATCGTAGATTCTTTGTATGTCCGATTCACATCCTGGCTCGTTACTGACTACAGCAAAATTCACTTCCGCGAGCTTCCACATAGTGGCGTGGCGCCACATGTTTTAAAATTAATATGCTAGCGCAATTGGCCGTTGACGACCGCCTTCGTCCGCTGTTGCTATCATCCCATGGTCTAAGAATGGTACACATCTTCTTCGGCACCGGAATCCAAATTTCATTCAGTTTCAAGCCCTCCTCCTTACTACTGAAATTCCTGGTGTGTTTTACAATCTCTATGACATCTCTGTACAGCCTTTCATGGTATCAGCTTGTGGCTGTCAGCAACTGAGTTCTATCAAAATAAATGTGATGGCTCCTATCTGCAAACTCTCTTTTCACGCCAGCGAACGAATAAGCGCTCTTGAGCAATGTTGAGCAATGTATTGGTGCGTCAAGCTGCTATGGTTCGCAGATTTTCCTTGCTCTGTCCGCCAGCGTTTCTATAATGCGTCGCTGTTGTTGTCGGTGTTGGTTCAAATTCCGATGTAGGTAACGGTCTGTATGCGTGTGTTTTCGGTAAACCGCGTGGACCAAGTTTTCCTGTCACTCATTAAGGAATGGAGAATTGTACTGGAATGCAGGCAGATCTGCAATGAATTGACGCATAGTGCAAGTAATGGCAATTGAATCTCAATGTAGACAAGTATAATGTGCTGCGAGTACACAGACAGAAAGATCCTTTGTCATTTAGCTACAAAATAGCAGGTCAGCAGCTGGAAGCAGTTAATTCCATGAATTATCTGGGAGTAGGCATTAGGAGTGATTTAAAATGGAATGACCCCATAAAATTGATCATCGATAGAGCAGATGCCAGAGTGAGATTCACTGGAAGAATCGTAAGGAAATGCAGCCCGAAAACATAGGAAGTAGGTTACAGTGCTCTTGTTCGCCCACTGCTTGAAGACTGCTCACCGGTGTGGGATCCGTACCAGATAGGGCTGTTAGAAGAGACAGAGAAGATCCAACGGAGAGCAGCGCCCTTCGTTACAGGATCATTTAGTATTCGCGAAAGCGTTACGGAGATGATAGATAAACTCCAGTGGAAGACTCTGTAAGAGAGACGCTGAGTAGCTCGGTATGGGCCTTCACCAAGGACTTCAGCAGTATATTGCTCCCTCCTTCGTATATCTCGCCAAGAGACCCTGACGATAAAATCAGAGAGATTAGAGCCCACACAGAGGCATGCCGACAATCTTTCTTTCCGCGAACAATACGAGACTAGAACAGAAGGGAGAACCGATAGAGCTACTCTAGATACCCACGGCCACACACCGTCAGGTGGCTTGCGGAGTATGGATGTAGATGTAGATGTAGATGTTACTGGCTGCATAGGAAAAGTCTTTTAGAAGCGGAACATCGCGATAATCTACACACCGACACGGGAGGATACAAGATCATCTAAAATCGGTAAAAGACGCTCGCCGCCCGCTAGAAAAACCTAGAATTTATACGATTCCGTGTAGTTGTGTGGGGATGTACACGGTTACTAGATAAAGAAAGCTCAAAAAATTACTACAAGAGGAAGAGGGTAAATGTAGAAGAGGGCAGACTGACAGATCAGCTGTTGCGGAACATCTATTGAACCAGGAGATCACCACATCATTTAGACAGGACTCAAGTAATAGCATCCACAAACTGATACCATGAAAGGCTAGACACAGAGGCCATAGAGAATGTAAAACACCCTAGGAATTTCAGTAGGAATGAGGAGAGCGTGAAATTGAATGACATTGGATTCCGGTGCTGAAGAAGATGTGTATCAGCCTTCAACACTGGGATGATAGCAACAACGGATGACGGCGGCCGAGAACGGCCAGTTGCGCTAGCATATTCAGAACATTTGACGCCACGCCACTGCATGGAAGCTCGCGGAAGCAAATTTTGGCTGTAATCAGTAGCGAGCCAGGATATGAATCGCGCACATAAAGAAAATGTCCCCCGATGATGGAAACGATCCGTCGAGTTTTAAGATGAACTCCAAACGACCAAGGCGTAATGGCACGGGACATTTTATTAATTGCAACATTTCCGTCGTGAAAGTTCATTTTACAATTTTTGAGAAAACTCGATTAAGTTATTAGATTGATTCATATCTATTATTACGTAAAAACGTGCTAAATTACAGCACGAGACAGGTATTTATAAACTTTATTTAAGTACAAAATCACAAAAATATTCATAATTTAGATATCCGAAAATTAATGTTGCCAATGACTTTGCCGCAGTGTTAACACCGGTTACCGTCAGATCTCTGAAGATAAGCGCTGTCGGGTGGGTGACCATCCAGCCTGCAGAGCGCTGTTGGCAAGTGGGGTGCATTCATCTCTTGTGAGACACACTGAGGAGCTACTTGATTAAGCAGTAGCGGCTCTGGTCTGGTAAACTGACATACGGCGGGGAGAGCGGTGTGCTGACCACATGCCCCTCCATACCTGCATCAGGTGATGTCTGTGGGTTGAGGATGACACGGCGGCCGGTCGGTACCGTTGGGTCTTCATGGCCTGTTCGGGGGGAGTTTAGTTTTTAGTTTAGAAAATTAATGTTGAGTAATATGTCTTGGACACATGTATAAGATAAAACAGTCTACTTTGTAGTCTTCAGAGCGAAAACCGATTTGAAAAACCTGTAAACACTAGTTTATTCTGTGCAAGTATCTTCACGTCTAAACAAGTTGTGCTACCTACACTCGAAAATGAAAGATAGCAAGACATGAAGGCTTGCCTCCTTTCGTTTTTAATTAATTCAAACATGAGTATGTGCGCGTTTAATACACTATTATCTAAATGGGAAGACACTAGTAGGGTACGACGTTTATTAAAATTGGCCTGTAGTGATTTTGCACTGCTATCCTCGGCATCTCGGCTTAAGTAAAGCTGAGGGGTCGTTCTTGATACTGAGTAATATTGATAACTGTTTATGTGGACACTGTATGGGGTGAAACACGATGCTCGGAGAGTCACTGCGGGGTTCCCCATAGTCATGGAAGGCGAAAACGCAGGAACGCAGGTTCAATGCAGGGGCACGGTGGGACCCGATCTCTGCTTTCGGAACATCTTTTTAACTAGCAGAAGACCCATGCCGACGAGGAGTTGGCCAGCCCCCGCGAACGTCCTGCCCTTAATGCACTACGGTGCTATGTTCTCAATATTAGCCACAGGGTATTTTTAAAACTTTCAGCTTCGATGCACGACAGGATGGCTCCTAGGAAATTGTTCTCTGTGACAGGAAGAACTTCTTTAGTATTTGCAAGTGTTTACCAGCCAGTTTTCGGGAGACCTTTTTGGTGAGAGAAGTGAATCTTTCCGACTTGTAAAAGTTTCTTCTTAGAGTCTGAAACAGCACCGCGCTGCAGTCTTCCAAACGCTTCGTCGCCAGCACAGACAGAGCATTTTTTTTAGAGCTCTTTAATTCCCCTCGCCAAGCGAATTCCCACGCGCACAAAAAATAAGCGTTCTGACTGGAAAACCACATGGTGACGTCAGAAGACGTGCTGTGGGCACCTGTAATTTTTGACTGCAGGTCGCTCTATTGGGTGGGGGGAGATTGCGTCTCATGGAGAGAATGTGTTTATGCGATTGGCGAAGAGAGAGCCTGCTGTGTGGCAATTGGTAGAGTGCATTTTCTGTGGTGCTCCACGTGGAGCGTATTTTGGGGAAGTAGGTTTGTTAGAGAGGATTTTATGGGAAGTTGTCAGGGACGCCGATCTGGTGCGAGTGGCGTGCTAGTCGAACACCTGCAGATTTGCGGCGGCGAGCACGGGGCTGGTCACGAGAGGCAGTTGTGCACAGTGAGCATCTTTGCAACCCGACACGTTAGGCATTTTCCAGGTGTTCTATCACTCTACTTGCAGCAGCAGCTGTTCACTTAATGCATGCACCATACTCTTACTGTCTAGTGGTTCACACTGACTATTGGTCACTATAGAAACAATCAGATAGCATTAATGTAAAGGGAGGGTGTCGCGGAGAGAGTTTCACCTCTCCATGCCAACATCGTCAACCTTGTTAGTACTTATATGATTTTAATGTACAGGTCTTTGAACTCCACGTGTGATTTTTCTTGTTTTTTTTTTATTTGAATGTCAAATTATATCCACGATTTATTAAATCCAATTGTCGAATAACCTTTAATTTCGTATAAAAATAGTGTACCTTGGTCATTGAATCAATTTTGGTCTTTCTCCGTGGTATATTAGAAGTTATATATTGTTTTATTACAAGTTTGGAAACATAGGATTCCGTACTAGGGCCATACACTTTGTTAATTCACGTTTGTATAGCCTGTTGTGCACAGATTATGACAGTCTTACTTAAGGGTGGTTGTGGGTCACACGCAATTCCCACGTTACCACACTACTGGGCGCTCTGTTACTACTTAATGTAGTCAAGCCTTGGTGTCGCCACATCATTTTTAACCCCTCCCTCTTCTTCTCTCTATCACGGCATTAACGATTCCTGATGCCTCAGGATGTGTCGTAACTACCTATCCCTTCTCTTATTCTATTTACGGCAGAAAGCTCTTTTCTCCGCAGTCAGATACAGCACGTCTTCATTAGTTACTCAATCAACCCACCTGATCTTCAGCACTTGTCCAAAACCCCACATTTCGAAATGCATCTATTCTACTCTTTCATGTACTGTATATCGCCCACGTTTCACTTTAATAAAAGGTGCACTCCAGGCCAATACTCACAAAAAACTTCCTAACACTTAAATTTACATTCAAAGTTTACAGTTGTTTCTTTTCGTGAACGTATTTTTTCTGATGCCTGTTCTGTACTTTGGGCATCAACAGTTATTTTACTGCCTTAACATTACAATTTCTCTACAACTTTTAGTGTTCAAATGTTCAAATATGTGTGAATTCCTAATGGAATTCCTAGACTTACACACTACTTAAACTAAGTTATGCTAAGAACAACAGATACACCCATACCCGAGGTACTTTTAGTGTCCCATTTCCTAATCTAATACTCCAGTCATCATTTGATTTAATTCGAGTGTATTTCACTAGCCTTGTTTTAATGTTGTTGATATTCACCTTATTCACTTTGCACATGGCACTATCCACTTCTGTTGTAGGTAACATCACCCAAAACAGCAAACTTACTGAAGGCACATAAACTGAAAGTAACTCTCTGCACAAATAATAAATTATAATTGAAATTAGTTCACACTTTAAACAAATATGTCAGATGAATTCTTAGGTTCAGGAATATACAAAATTACATCTAAAACTCGCTCAAGCTGTTGTATACGACAGACCAGCTGGAATTTTCATGCTAACTACACTGAACATACAAAATGTGGCACATATAACCGATTTACAAAATCAGCCACAGCAATGCACATAAAAAATTCTAGATACCCATTCACAAATCCTCATCTCTCTTTTCATTATCACTTTTCATGACATTGTCGTCAAATTTCTTTCCTTTATGTAGCCCCTTTGTATATTTCTTCCACCTTCCAGCCACCCACTCTTTGACCGGTGTTGGTAGCTTGTTATCTGAGCTCTTAACTCTTATATAGCTACTTGTCTTTTTTCCAAAGGCTTGTTTAATTTTCCCGTAATTGCCAGCGATATTTCCTATAGCCGCGAACATTTCTACACATTTGCATTTCACCCGTAGCCTTTCCTGCTTTGCCATTTTGCACTGTGCTAATCTCTTGTTTTTTTTTCTTCTGTGTTCTATTTTACCTCTTTGATTTGTTAAATTTTTATATTTCGTCCTTTCGTCAGTTAAACTTGTCTGTTGACTGCCACTAGGATTTGTTGATTTCTTATTCTTCTAGTTGTTCTTCTACTCCTTTCACCATTTGTCTCTCAAAGCTGTCCAGTCATCTTGTATTATGTTTCCTTCACAAATTTCAGTCGATCGTTGTCTAATGTTCCTTTTGAAACCATGAACAACCTTTGGCTAGCTCACGTTTCTCAGGTCCCATCTTATTTCCTAGCTTTCTGCAATTTCTTCGCCGTTATTCTGCATTTCATAACTAATAAATTATGGCCAGAGTCCATATCTGCAAATATTTGCAGTTTAAAATCGGGATTCTAAATCTCTGCCTTACCATTATGCAATTTTTTGAAATGTTCCAAGATGTCCATGTCTCTTACGTGTATGTAACTTTATTTCATGATTCGTAAGGCAAGGACTAACTGTCAAATGTAATGGAAATATAATCATTTTAAAATACACCATCTAATAGCCTAATTTCATTGCAGCATGCTCATAAATTGTGGACTACAGTTCTGGATTTGTGGAAGGTTATTCGAAACTAACCATACTGGCAAGGCAGTTGGCAGCTTCAGCCACGTAGTGTAGTAGTCATAGCATGGGTTACTGCCATGGTAAGATGAGTGACTGACATGAGCTGTGTGCTGCTATTTGGTATTAATGAACATAACAGTCACCCTACGCAACTTTCAGTTCGTAATCCACTTTACATCGATATAGTTAACAGGATTGATCGTTCCAGCAAAACCACTCTTAATGCTAGAAAAGGCATTTACAAGTTAACATGCCATTTATAAGTTAACATGTCAGAGAAAGGTGAGAGGATGACACTTTCAACAAAAACCATGCCTAGTAAAATCACAGCAGCTTTTCGCGCCGACGAAACTTTTACCAAGCATTCAAACAACTAAAATCATCAATAACTGGTTAAAAGTGGTGAAGAAAGAACAGCCTAGGGGCAGGTGAGTACTCATAGGTGTCAGATATCACCTGCTAATGCTCAGGCTCTTAGAAAATATTATTTTTGCGTTTAATATTTTCTCCTTAGGAAATTGTGTAGAGGAAAAATGCCGTCGGTGTTCAGGGGTCATCAGTCCCCTAGACTTAGAACTACTTAAACCTAACTAACCTAAGGACATCACACACATCCATGCCCGAGGCAGGATTCGAACCTGCGAACGTAGCAGTCGCGTTGTTCCTGACTGAAGCGCCTAGAACTGCTCGGCTACCGCGGTCGGCTGTTCAGGGATTGTAAAAGTGAATTTGTGGAGAGATCTGTTAAGGGCCGAGTGATCTGGATGTAAGACGGAAAAGGCAAAAAGTTTCAAGTGTCGCCACTGCAACAGGACGACCATTGTGCTAATCTTCCTACCTTCAGTCTGATGTCGAGGAAACAACAGTTAACAGTCGCTTTAAATTGAAATTCATGGAAATGTAGTAAATGTCGAAGTTAATAGCCAGATGTTCAAAATGGCCAATGTTATTCAGTTTGACAAAATGCCAAGTAAAACGTAGGCGTTCTATGGGAGCGGGATGAATGGAAACAGCAAAATGTTTACATTATACTACTTGTGTTGGCAAGACCGGCAGCAGTCATTATTTGTGCTGGAGCAACTGAACACAGAGAGGTCGTTGTTGCAGATATGCAATTCCGTCACTTCTCATTTTTGTTCATCTTCAATCCGCTAACCTTCTTCTTTCAGACTATGTCCCTTCCGCTGCAGTGGAAGCACTGGTTGTGGACTCGCCGGATCTGGATACGGAGATATGGCTGCAATGATGAATTCTGAAGGGGTTCCTCAACTACTGGTTCTTGTCAGTAAAGAGCGCATAACGATTGAAAAGGGATGCAGTATAATTACTAATCACCTTGTGATGTTGTCACATACACTTACACTGCACTTTGCGCTTCATTACACGGTTACATTCCCGTCTGCAACTAGAGGCAGATTATCCAGGAGACATATCGCATACATTTGTGATCTCACAAGCGCGGCCGCGCGGGATTAGCAGAGCGGTCTTAGGCGCTGCAGCCATGGACTGTGCGGCTGATACCGACGGGGGCTCGAGTCCTCCCTCGGGCATGAGTGTGTGTGTTTGTCCTTAGGTTAATTTAAGTTAAGTAGTGTGTAAGCTTAGGGACTGATGACCTTAGCAGTTAAGTCCCATAGGATTTCACTCACATTTGAACTCACAAGCACGGATTGTATATATGCAATATGAACCATAAACCTGATGGTACTTACGCAAAAAACAACTTCCGGTATTGAATACAGAGACCACTGATCGGTCTTTAATGCACTAAATTCAATAATTATAGTAATCAGCAGGAACTACAAATGAACCATGCCCACTCCTGGTGGCCTCTTTCCTATCATTGCCCTTCCAGCTTTTTGCGACACTGGTTAGCGATCTGCTGCCTTTTCCCTCGGCCAATCAGCGTCGCCGAAATTTTGTTTGGCCGTATATATTTCTACCTAGCTCCGCGAATGGCGTGCTCCTATGAGACAGACGTCAAGCCAAGGCACAGAACTGTCGCAATAAGTTGGCAACATATTGCTCAACATTATGAAACAATACGCACTCATTATTTGACGTACACTGGTCAGCCCAAACATTGAGACCACTGCCTACCGCTACGGACACGTGTTGTGGTAAAAAAAAAAGTGTGTAAGTGGAGCAGACACGGATGGGGGATCACCCCAGCGAAGGTATGGGCTGCAAAATGAGAAATCCATTGAGGTAATCGACTTTGATAAAGGACAGATTATTGTTACACAGAGCCTGTGAACCTGTATCTAGAAAATGGTTAAACGGTCGAATGTTCACGTGCCACTGTCGTGAGTATCTACGGAAAGAGATAGACGGATACTGAGATTACCATTACGCACTATTGGACGTCCACGACTCTGCACAGAAAGTGCGATTTGCAGGCTTCTCTGCTCTGTAAAGTAGGACAGATGTTGATGTGAGGCATCTCTGCCCAAAGACCACAGTAGTGGTGCACGCACTTAAGCTCCGCAGTTGACCACTGCTACGCGTTCACACGTTCACCCAACGACATCGTCAATTACGACTGGATGGCGGTTCGGCCGTCGATCAATGAAATCGTGTCGGCTCTCCGGATGAATCACATTTTTGCTACACCAGGTCTATAATCGTCACCACAAACGCCGTCATCGAGGTGAACGGCGGATCGAAACGTCCAGCGCGTCGCGGATGTAGGCTGATGAAGCAATATTATGCCAGGGGACACATTCTCCTGCGCTTGTGTGGGACCTATGGTAGTTATCAAGGACGCGCTGACAGCTGCGAACCACCTGCAATCCCTCATGCTGGATTTCTTCCCCGACGGCGATGCCATCTTTTAACAGTATAATTGCCCGTATCTCGGAGACGGAACTGTACTACTGTTGTTTGAGGAGCATTATAGTGAGCTCATGGTGATGTCTCGGCGACCAGATTCGCCTCATGTAAATTGTACGGAACCCGGGTCCCTATGGGGTGCCATCAACGTGTACGGAGATCTGCGGCTCGTCATTTGCGCGAATTAAATGACATTTATGTAAACATCTAATGCCACATTCTTCCACAAAGCTACTAAGAAACTGTCGGATCCCTGATACGTAGAATCAGTAATAAACAAACGAACTACTAAGCAGGCGGTCATAATGTTTTGGCTCGTCAATGCAAATGCTAGAAAATGGTTCAAATGGCTCAGAGCACTATGTGACTTAACTTCTGAGGTCATCAGTCCCCTAGAACTTAGAACTGCATAAACCTAACTAACCTAAGGACATCACACACATCCATGCCCGAGGATTAGAACCTGCGACCGTATCGGTCGCTCGGTTCCAGACTGCAGCGCCTAGAACCGCTCGGCCACCCCGGCCGACCGCAAATGCTACATCTTGTGAATAGACTCTTACTGAAATTCACATGAAGAGACTAGAGAAAATCCCAGAAGACATGTCAGAATAATTTACCCAACGATAAAAGGGTTTGTGTCTTTACGAAAGAAATGCTTCTGAGTTACTCTGCATTGCAGGGATCTAGTGAGGAATGACTCTTACACGTAGAACGAACCGCTAGACCGTTAAAAGGCTAGCTGGTTGGCGTACAGGGGCAGGTGGCTTATACTTCGCCATTTCCAAGTGTGGCCCTGCGTCTCTAACTGCGCGTAAAACTTTATAATCTATTGCAGGCGGGGCTGGGGAGGGGAGGCACAGAATTACGTCGCTAATGCAGGATAACAGGGTACTGAAAAAGTAATTAAATTTACACGCCAAAGAAGGGATTACCTGCGGTCTGCGGGAGACTCGGACAAAGTTGGGAGGAATTAATTTCACTGCCAAGCCGCAGTTTTATTCGCCGTGCCGCTAGGTACACACGCGGAGCAGGGGAACAAGGTAGCGCCGCACAGAGGGACAAAGCGGAGACTGTGTGGCCTACAGCGGCTAGGGCGTTTTAACGTCCCTCATGTAAGGACACTTTTCTCTCTGCGCAGTCTTCTTTTAATCCCCTAGCAGTGGCATATTTCAGTATGCGGGAATGGCAACTGGCAGAACGCTCCGTCCGATAGAAGGCTTTTGCTGCAATAAACGACAGTTTTTAAGTTCGCTGGCAAAAGAAAAACTGCCGAGACGAAATATTTAGAACATTTGTTGTAAACATATGACAAATACTTTGTTTAAATGTAACTGGACTCTCCTAGAAGACGCTCGGTTCAAGGAACGTATAAGAATCGACAACAATGAAATAATAGCTAATGACATGCATTCGGGTGTTCAGCCTCGTTGGTGATTCAGTTTTGGTGCACTATATCTCGACGAGACTCCCAGTAGTAGATCAGACAGCCGACAAGATCTTAATAGGGAGCCGGAACCCAAGTCTTATTCAAAATAGTAGCTCCATCCCAGTCAGACAGATTTTGCGACATCTATATTTCGATAAAGCTCTTCGTTACGCTGTAACATAGCTTGACAACGCTGAGCGATTGTCTATTTTAAAGCTCATAGCTGTACCGGTGCTCAAAGCTCAATTATGGAAGTAGCTTTCGCTTGATGTGTCACTGCCAGAAAGTTTAGTTCTGTAAACTTGGAGCATACATAGAAATTATTCCATTTCATCTTGGTCTGGTGGTACAGTAGCCTTCTATAGCTACTATCTTTAAAAAAGTCGTAGGTTCAATATTCTTTAGTAACTCAAGAACAACGCGTTTTGCCCGCATTGGGTATCATCAGGTTATGTTAAAAATATCAGAAATTTTCTGCCAAAATGCATCCGTCAAGAAGGCAACATACAGAATGAAACGTTCTGAAAGGCAGTATCACGGAGGTGGCGACAGGCGTAGCAGCGCAGAGCAGGACCTCGTGCGGGAACTGTAAACACAGCCGTACACCATAACGGCCCCAGAGACCCATCGACCGTGAAGTTACCTTTTAGTACGTATTACTCGCTATCTTACCATCTTGACGGATGCTTTCTGCCAGAGAATTTCTGATTTTTTAACATAAGCTCCTGAGACCTATCTGGGCGAAACGCGTTTTCCTTAATAAAGAATATATGCAACCTACGACAGTGTTTTAAATAGCATACATAGAAAGAAAGGTGGAAGGAGTATATAGAGGATCTATACAAGGGCGATGTACTTGGGGACAAAATTATGGAAATGGAAGAGGATGTAGATGAAGATGAAATGGGAGATATGATACTGCGTGAAGTGTCTGACAGAGCACTGAAAGACCTAAGTCGAAACAAGACCCCGGGAGTAGACAACATTCTATTAGAAATACTGACAGCCTTGGGAGAGCCAGCGCTGACAAAACTCTACAATCTGGTGAGCAAGATGTATGCGACAGGCGAAATACCCTCAGACTCCGAGAAGAATATAATAATTCCAATACCAAAGAAAGCAGGTGTTGAAAGATGTGAAAATTACCGCACTATCAGTTTAATAAGTCACGACTACAAAATACTACGTGAATTCTTTACACATGAACTGAAAAACTAGTAGAAGCCGACCTCGGGGAAGATCAGTTTGATTCCATAGAAATACTGGAACACGTGAGGCAATAGTGACCCTACGACTTATCACAGAAAATAGATTAAGGAAAGCCAAACCTACGTTTCTAGCATTTGTAGACTTAGAGAAAGCTTTTGACAATGTTGACTGGATTATTCTCTTTCAAATTCTGAAGGTGGCAGGGGTAAAATACAGGGAGCGAAAGGCTATTTACAATTTGCACAGAAACCAGATGGCAGTTATAAGAGTCGAAGGACATGAAAGGGAAGCAGTGGTTGGGAAGGGCGTGAGATAGGGTTGTAGCCTCTCCCCGATGTTGTTCAATCTGCATATTGAGCAATTAGTAAAGGAAACAAAAGAAAAATCCTTAGTAGGAGTTAAAATCCATGGAGAAGAAATAAAAACTTTGAGGTTCGCCTATGAGATTGTAATTCTGTCAGAGACACCAATGGACTTGGAAGAGCAGTTGAACGGAACGGACAGTGTCTTGAAAGGAGGATATAAGATGAACATCAACAAAAGCAAAACGGGGATAATGGAATGTAGTCGAATTAAGTCGGGTGAGGCTGAGGGAATTAGATCAGGAAATGAGACACTTGAAGTAGTAAAGGAGTTTTGCTATTTTGGGAGCAAAATAACTGATGATGGTCGAAGTAGAGAGGATATAAAATACAGACTGGCAATGGCAAGGAAAGCGTTTCTGAAGAAGAGAAATTTGATAACATCGAGTATCGATTTAAGGGTCAGGAAGTCGTTTCTGAAAGTGTTTGTATGGAGTGTAGCCCTGTATGGAATTGAAACATGGACGATAAACAGTTTGTACAAGAAGAGAATAGAAGCTTTCGAAATGTGGTGCTACAGAAGAATGCTGAAGATTAGATTGGTAGTTCACATAACTAATGAGGAGGTACTGAATAGAAATGGGGAGAAGAGGAGTTTGTGGCACAACTTGACTAGAAGAAGGGATCGGTTGGTAGGACATGTTCTGAGGCATCAAGGGATCACCAATTTACTATTGGAGGTCAGCGTGGAGGGTAAAAATCGTAGAGTGAGACCAAGAGTTGAATACACTTAGCAGATTCAGAAGGATGTAGGTTGCAATAGGTACTGGGAGATGAAGAAGCTTGCACAGGATGGAGTTGCATGGAGAGCGTGAAGACTACAACAACAACAAAAACATAAAAAGAACTGCTACAGTGTAGTACAGAAGGTAACTGAAAGAAATACCCCATGAGACGATCAGAAATGATACTTTGTGTCAAACACAATAATTACACTGAAGTCACCGCTAGTCATGATGGTCCCCTGGACATTATAAAAGTCTATACACGGTTCTTAAAAGGGTGTGTGATCACCAAGGATGGCCGTGCACGTTCTGCAGTGTGCTCCCAAGTTTGCCACAATTCTGTTAAGAAGTTCTCGTGGTAGGATGCCTCATTCCCCAGTTGCGCAGTTAAAAGCAGCTGGGTGGTCGTTGACGCGCTGCAATTCGCCTCCCGAACGCATTCCACACGTGGTCGATGGGATTTAAGTAGGGGGAACTGGCAGGCCAGTGCATTCGCCGAATATCCTCGTTGCGCGCTGGAATCCATAAAAATGAAGTCGGAACCGAATGCAGCCTTGAAAAGACGCACAGTGTCACAATAACTCTGGTCGGTGATTGTACCATGTTTAAAGACTTGGAGGTGAGTAGGCACATGCAACATGTTGCCTCTAGACACTGTCACATCTGGACCCGGAAAACGAACATGTTCGACAATGTTCCTAGGTGCATTACGAGTTCCTATCTCCCACCATATGAGAGTACGCCGAGCGCTGTCGAACAATGGAACTTACGAGTTATTCCTTCCACTGATTTATGGGGTTTCTTACGCCCACCTTCCGTATTGCTCGACGGTTACTGTCCGTCAGTACGTGAGGACTCCCTGGTCTTGGCTTATCTGCGGTGGTTTCTTCACGTTTCCACCTCACAATCATCTCAGCAACAGTCAACTGGGCAAATTTTCGAGTTATCAGTCCCCTGAACGGATTGATGCGGGCTGCCACGATTTCCTTTGCTGTTTCAGCCTTTTCATCTCAGAGTAGCACTTGCAACCGACATCCTCAGTTATTTTTCCGATGTATTACAATCTATGTCTTTCGTTCCTCTAGTTCCATGCAGGTTATTCCCTGCTGTCTTAACAAATGTGCTACCTTTCTGTCCCTTCTTGTTGTTAGTTTCTACAAAATAGCTTTAGAAGGATTGAAATGTTGATGAATTCGTTACTCCTGTGACATCCAATGACTGACCCATTGTCAGTGTCACTGATATCTCCTGACTGACTCATTCGACTGTTACCGCTTTTCTGCTGACAAAACAACAATCCTTGTCTCCTTTTGTACGAGCGGGTCCGGCTTTCGCAACATATAGTGGTCTATTCCGCATTACGTAGGGGTGACAGGATATTTTTGATGACATAGTGTACACACAAATGACACGTTTTTCCTATAGAGATATTCTTCTGACACACTGGTTTTACAATTCAGCAATGAACTGACTAGGCGTCTCATCTTATAACTATGCGATATTTAATCATGATAGTTTACCCAAGACTTCCTTCCACTGAACCTAAGTGGCACCGGCTCATACGACTATGCAGAACCGAAGAGAATAGCCGTATTTGCACAGTAGTTCAATGCAAGTTTTGTGAAGCATGCAGGGAAGATTCGCATCGGATTTTAAAAAGTTGGTGATGTTGTTGTTGTTGTTGTTGTGGTCTACAGTTCTGAGACTGGTTTGATGCAGCTCTCCATGCTACTCTATCCTGTGCAAGCTTCTTCATCTCCCAGTACCTATTGCAACCTACATCCTTCTAAATCTGCTTAGTGTATTTATCTCTTTGCCTCCCTCTACGATTTTTACCCTCCACACTGCCCTCCAATACTAAATTGGTGATCCCTTGTTGCCTCAGAACATGTCCTACCAACCTATCCCTTCTTTTGGTTAAGTTGTGCCACAAAGTTCTCTTCTCCCCAATCCTATTCAATACTTCCTCATTAGTTATGTGATCTACCCATATAATCTTCAGCATTCTTCTGTAGCACCACATGTCGAAAGCTTCTATTCTCTTCTTGTCCAAACTATTTATCGTCCATGTTTCACTCCCATACATGGCTACACTCCATACAAATACTTTCAGAAACGACTTCCTGACACTTAAATCTATACTCGATGTTAACAAATTTCTCTTCTTCAGAAACGCTTTCCTTGCCATTGCCAGTCTACATTTTATATCCTCTCTACTTCGACCATCATCAGTTATTTTGCTCCCCAAATAGCAAAACTCCTTTACTACTTTAAGTGTCTCATTTCCTAATCTAATTCCCTCATCATCACCCGACTTAATTTGACTACATTCCATTATCCTCGTTTTGCTTTTGTTGATGTTCATCTTATACCCACCTTTCAAGACACTGTCCATTCCGTTCAACTGCTCTTCCAAGTCCTTTGCTGTCTCTGACAGAATTACAATGTCATCGGCGAACCTCAAAGTATTTCTTTCTTCTCCCTGGATTTTAATACCTACTCCGAATTTTTCTTTTGTTTCCTTTACTGCTTGCTCAATATACAGATTGAATAACATCGGGGAGAGGCTACAACCCTGTCTTACTCCCTTCCCAACAACTGCTTCCCTTTCATGTCCCTCGACTCTTATAACTGCCATCTGGTTTCTGTGCAAATTGTAAATAGCCTTTCGCTCCCTGTATTTTACCCCTGCCACCTTCAGAATTTGAAAGAGAGTATTCCAGTCAACATGGTCAAAGGCTTTCTCTAAGTCTACGAATGCTAGAAACGTAGGTTTGCCTTTCCTTAATCTTTCTTCTAAGATAAGTCGTAAGGTCAGTATTGCCTCACGTGTTCCAACATTTCTACGGAATTCAAACTGATCTTCCCCGATGTCGGCTTCTACTAGTTTTTCCATTCTTCTGTAAAGAATTGGTGTTAGTATTTTGCAGGTGTGACTTATTAAACTGATTGTTCTGTAATTTTGACATCTGTCAACACCTGCTTTCTTTGGGATTGGAATTATTATAATCTTCTTGAAGTCTGCGGGTATTTCGCCTGTTTCGTAATCTTGTTCACCAGATGGTAGAGTTTTGTCAAGACTGGCTCTCCCAAGGCCGTCAGTAGTTTCAATGGGATGTTGTCTACTCCCGGGGTCTTGTTTCGACATAGATCTTTCAGTGCTCTGTCAGACTCTTCACACAGTATCATATCTCCCATTTCATCTTCATCCACATCCTCTTCCATTTCCATAATATTGTCCTCAAGTACATCGCCCTTGTATAGACCCTCTATATACTCCTTCCACCTTTCTGCTTTCCCTTCTTTGCTTAGAACTGGGTTTCCATCTGAGCTCTTGATGTTCGTACAAGTGGTTCTCTTATCTCCAAAGGTCTCTTTAATTTTCCTGTAGGCAGTATCTATCTGACCCCTAGTGAGATAAGCCTCTACATCCTTAAATTTGTCCTCTAGCCATCCCTGCTTAGCCATTTTGCACTTCCTGTCGATCGCATTTTTGAGACGTTTGTATTCCTTTTTGCCTGCTTCATTTATCGCATTTTTATATTTTCTCCTTTCATCAATAAAATTCAATATTTCTTCTGTTACCCAAGGATTTCTACTAGGCCTCGTCTTTTTACCTACTTGATTATCTGTTGCCTTCACTACTTCATCCCTCAAAGCTACCCATTCTTCTTCTACTGTATTTTTTTCCGCCATTCCTGTCAATTGTTCCCTTTCGCTCTCCCTGAACCTCTGATTCTTTCAGTTTATCCAGGTCCCATCTCCTTAAATTCCCACCTTTTTGCAGTTTCTTCAGTTTTAGTCTACAGGTCATAACCAATAGATTGTGGTCAGAGTCCACATCTGCCCCTGGAAATGTCTTACAATTTAAAACCTGGTTCCTAAATCTCTGTCTTACCATTATATATACTATCTGATACCTTTTAGTATCTCCAGGGTTCTTCCATGTATACAACCTTGTTTCATGATTCTTAAACCAAGTATTAGCTATGATTAAGTTGTGCTCTGTGCAAAATTCTACCAGGCGGCTTCCTCTTTCATTTCTTAGCTCTAATCCATATTCACCTACTACGTTTCCTTCTCTCCCTTTTCCTACTGACGAATTCCAGTCACCCATGACTATTAAATTTTCATCACCCTTCACTATTTGAATAATTTCTTTTATTTCATCATACATTTCTTCAATTTCTTTGTCATCTGCAGAGCTAGTTGGCATATAAACTTGTACTACTGTAGTAGGTGTGGGCTTCGTATCTATCTTGGCCACAATAATGCGCTCACTATGCTGTTTGTAGTCGTTTACCCGCATTCCTATTTTACTATTCATTATTAAACCTACTCCTGCATTACCCCTATTTGATTTTGTGTTTATAACCCTGTAGTCACCTGACCAGAAGTCTTGTTCCTCCTGCCACCGAACTTCACTAATTCTCACTATATCTAACTTTAACCTATCCATTTCCCTTTTTAAATTTTCTAACCTACCTGCCCGATTAAGGGATCTGACATTCCACGCTCCGATTCGTAGAACGCCAGTTTTCTTTCTCCTGACAACGACATCCTCCTGAGTAGTCCCCGCTCGGAGATCCGAATGGGGGACTATTTTACCTCCGGAATATTTTACCCAAGAGGACGCCATCATCATTTAATCATACAGTAAAGCTGCATGCCCTCGGGAAAAATTACGGCCGTAGTTACCCCTTGCTTTCAGCCGTTCGCAGTACCAGCACAGCAAGGCCGTTTTGGTTATTGTTACAAGGCCAGATCAGTCAATCATCCAGACTGTTGCCCTTGCAACTACTGAAAAGGCTGCTGCCCCTCTTCAGGAACCACACGTTTGTCTGGCCTCTCAACAGATACCCCTCCGTTGTGTTTGCACCTACGGTACGGCTATCTGTATCGCTGAGGCACGCAAGCCTCCCCAACAACGCCAAGGTCCATGGTTCATGGGGGGGAGAGTTGGTGATGTTATCGAGTTAATATTCAGTGTCTTAGAATGTCTAAATATTTACAAATATTTATTTGATTTGTTTCGGAAAGAGATTTAAGAACATGAATTCAGGCTTTGCATTACCGATTTCTGATACATTTCTGCTGAGGCTCCCGTACTTCGTTTTCCTCTGGACAATTTTTGGATATGGAGTGCTATAGACACAAATTTTGTTAAATGCGATACCATTATCTACCTTGGCTGTTATGAAATCTCTGTCAGTGGTATCACCTTCAGCTGATTTCGACGATTTGCCAGTTCTAGCTGCTACTCCTGACATCATAATTTTACTCTGGCACTGAATATGGGGATAAAAATTATCGTAATTACTATAACAATGTTCGGGAATTTGCTTCCTTGAAGTCATCTATTTGATTTTCTATATTACAGTTACCCACTCAGTAAAAACCACTCAGTAAAAACGGGATCACCATTTATTTCCGTACTTTGAGTCAAGTTATGAATTTTAACAGTAACCATAAGATGATTGTTTAATTATAGTTTGGACAATGCCTGTTCAATTGGCATGTGTTACGAAGGTTATTTATTGATGGAAATCTCCACCAAACACTATTATTTTGCCTCACAAGGGAGACTGTTATTCATGATGTCCCCTAAAAGCCGACTGACAACGCTTCGCGCGTATTTCGAACAACTGAAATCTCGTCCCAAACGACGAAATTACAGTCACGGAAAAGTGGTGTATCCTTAGTGTGTGTGCGAATCGATGAGATCGATGTGTTCGAGACGGATACACTCAATTTGAAAACGGAATGTGATGTGCTTCTCCCAGATAGGAGATTGGAAGCAATGCCTATCAATGCAGCTGTTAAAACAAGCTTGTTTTCACCTCGTAAAATGTAACAGAGAGTTCTGAAGACAAAGGTCTAGCCGAAGCCCTCGGTGCGTCAGTGAAGTAACTATCGGGAATCTTATTTCTTACTGAATGTAAGATTTCCTCATCTATTGCCTTTGGTTCTTCGTTTAGCTTTTCGTAAGTTGTCTCGCAGTTCCTACAATGTTCTTCTACGTTGTTGGCTTTTGTTGTATGTTGTACGACGATCACAACGGTCGTCAGGTTGAATTGTTGGCATCATTTGCCATGATATTTTTAAAAAAAATTCCAGTTCTGTAAGTGTGAGATGGTCGGCTCGGGGTTCTGTGTACTTTCTTTGAAAATCTACTGAAAATGCAACCTGAAAATGTCCACTACTCGGGTATATTGCCAGGAGAACACACTATGCAGATAAAGGTGAAAAGCCACTCAGTTGTGGTGGCATTTACTGTCTGGTAGCCTACTGCAGACATTCCTTCCGTTAGGCGTCATTAATGACTAAATATAATTTGTCTGCACCTTATAGAAATGAGTTCCACAACATTCTGTCAACTGTGAGTAGATCTTCAAACGACTGCTGTCGTTTGACGTGCAAAAGTAATATGCGGAGTTAATATCGTTCGAGACCGGCTGGATTGACAGTACAGATGTGGCCAAAGCACTTAGTGGTTTTCTTGTAAATAATCCACTGCAATTAAGACCGCACAAAATTATTCCGAATTTCGTGCTTAAGGTACTCCCGCGTGGCAATGTTATGAATGCACAATTTTACAAAATAATGGCATGAGTTTGGAGTCGCTATGAAGGTTAGCACCAGCTTCGTATCGCATCTCAAAGTACTTGTGGTAGGTGGACGGGCAATCACTTGAACGTGTGAGATCGTAGGAAATGTCGGTATTCGCGTAATCACCATGTAGCCTGTGGTGGACTCACAACACGAAAGCTGAAGTAAGTGTCTATTTTGTCAGTGATGAGTTGTTTTTGACCTTCAGAATCTGAACGCAATCAGAAAGTCGAACAGCCAAGTCTTTTAAACACGCATTTGTTCAAATATTTAACAGATTTAAAAGAAGAACAATGATCAAGATTGTATGAGAGCAGTATCTTCTGCTGAGAAATCTACGGTACGGTACACTCAACCGATTATCAAATCATAAATGATCGAACTGTCACTGTAATGCCGCTATTGCGTCGTCTATAAATAGGATGGCCTATAACATTTAAAGTAGTTCCCTCCTGAAAATCTTTTGGATAATTTTTGATGCACGTCTACTCTTGCATTCATAGTCTGTTTTGCATGAAAGTACCGCGAGGTCCGTGTACCTTGCATTCCTGAGTAACTTGAAAAAGTCAACGGTCTGTTTATTTATTTGGAATTTCTGCACAAATTAAAAGAGTCTACAGCTTCAACTAAGCGTAGTTTATCTTCGTTTGACAGAATGGCGAAATGTGTGCATGGAGGAGACCCCTCTTTTGAAAGAGTCTACAGCTTCAACTAAGCGTAATTTATCTTCGTTTGACAGAATGGGCGGAGTGTGTGCATGGAGCAGACCCCTCTCTTGAAATTCAGTAACACAGACATAGCTAGTGACTGCGTCTAGTACATGTTTGTTATATTTAAAAAAAATCAAGTAATAAATTTTCCACTTTTAGATGAAAAAACCCAATAAACTAAGTCATGTCTTTATTCAACTCTTGCATGTGGTTTCAGCTGCGAGGTGATTTCAGTCGCCGGCCGCGGTGGTCTCAGTCCGGAACCGCGTGACTGCTGCGGTCGCAGGTTCGAATTCTGCCTCGGGCACGGATGTGTGTGATGTCCTTAGGTTAGTTAGGTTTAAGTAGTTCTAAGTTCTAGGGGACTGATGACCATAGATGTTAAGTCGCATAGTGCTCAGAGCCATTTGAACCATTTGATTTCAGTCCACTTGGAGTTACAAGTAACAGTGAGTGAGCCGTACGGCTTGCTTTTGCGAAATTATTTTGTGATGGTTTTATGATGGCTTTATTGTGCTTTCTAACTTCTTGGACAATTCGATTGTTGTCTCGAAATTTTCCCGTCATAGACTTTCTTGTGCTCGGAGTGCGAGGCAATTGTTGCTGTGGGGTTCTCTTCTTCGAGAATAGCGTCGTCGCCGTGGATTGTTTGGCGGCCCTCCGCGAGGAGTCGCGAACGACGAGGACGGCGACGACAGACGCCGGACGCCTGTGGTGTGTCCAAGGCGGCTGTTACTTATGCAGTAGCATGGTCCGGCCTGGCAGTGCCAGAGACCCGTGTATCTCGAAAGGCTCTACCAGCATCCTGAGAAGCAGACCAGGAGACTCTGTGCTGTTTTTGAATTCTGTGGAGCGGGCTCTTGTCAAGTGTGCAATGAACTGGTGACACTGTGGCAGACTACTGTAGGAGAGTGTTAATTCTAGCTGGTCTAGAGAGCTAAGCTACGTGTCGGTAGTTTCCTTCTGCCGAGTCTCCAAGAAAGCGGTGACAATCTTTGTAGTGCTTATACTGCTTTCGCGCCGTGGTTACATCTGAATGCCGAGTTACGTTTATTCTCATGTAAACTTTTGAACAGTGCTATGACTTCAAGCTGGTCAATTTTTGTTAACATTCTAATCAATAGGTATTGCTCGTAATAAGTAATTCCTTATGTTTTAGTTATGTTGGTTGCTTGTGGTATCTAATCTATGTTTCAAGTATTTCTACCCAAATGTTCTTCCTTGTTACCACATTGTAAAGGTCGCCTTGGTGACTGATGTTTCGTTAAAAACAGAGCAAGCAGCAATTTGCATTGGGGCTTGTAGCTGTGTGTTATTGTTTGGAGTCAGGCTCTTAACGGGAGGTACTGGTGAAATTTCAACTCGATTGTAAAAAAATCATAGGGGACTGTCACAACGTATCTTGGCGGGCTGAATTAAACGGGTAAATCCAATTTTCTACATAAATATTTTTTCAAACATTTGGATTTTTGAGTTTTGAAAAAATATCGTTGGTTTATCACGACATGTTTTCACGAAAAAAGTCTGAGCCAAAAATGTTTAAAATTGATAGAGGAGTAGCATTTTTTCGTCATGGGCTAACCTGATTTTTTTCGAGTGAACTGAAGTATTATATATATGAAAAGTGTAGATAAATCATAAAAAATTGTTCGTATAGTAAGTGACAAGAATCTGACGTAACATAGAATTACTAAGACATTATGCAATGTTTGGCCCAATATGAAGCGAAAATAAACAAAAGAGGACTTGTTAGTCTCAAAATAGTATTCTTTATTTTCAATTTACATATTGCACCACATGCTGGCCGTAAATGTGTGAACAATATGCACTTACATCAAAAGAATTGAACACCGTAGGTTTCACCATCACGCTCGAAAATAGCTTCTTTTCTTTGATGTTTTTCGACAAACTTTGTATTTTTTCGAAATTTTCACTTCAGCTTGCTGCACTGCTACTTTGTCCTACTTTGTTGATACTTGTGCTGTTCTATATGCATGTTTGAGTCCTAATTGTGCCAATACTTCTGAAATAACTCTGTGAGAGAAAACGTTATAGTCATAAATACTGACAGGAGCCGCTACTTTTACTATCGTTGCAGAAACATAAACCTCTTGGAGACACCTATTCCATGTAACTCCGTGTACACTCTCATTAGCATTTTGTGTTAGACATCGAGCACATCGTTTTAGCAGTGCTTCATCAGTCAAGCGAGTATAAAGAGGAAGTATTTCATCCTAACACAATTGATTTATTAGTGTTTTTGTATTAGAAGAATGAGATACGGGATCAGTTTCTTTTGCCAATGTTGACTGATAAAAACATGACTCTCCTTTAGTCCCGTGAGAATGTTGAGGATTTTCGTCAGTAAAAGCGCTGTAATTGTTGATGCATATATTGCATCTTGCATACTCTATAATAATCAATTACATGACACTATTGTTGCTGTAAAATGTCACTCATATCGAGAAGTATGTTTATAAGTACCTTTTTAACACCTTTATTTGTATATATTGCTATTATTGGAATATTCTGCAAATGTTTTTATCGTAGCGTCCTTCAGCTGTCCATGGCCCTTGCCAACCAACGCAACGTCTCTGCTTCTTTCTTCCTTCAAAATTTCTTCTATACCTGCATAAATCGTACAAAAAATATGTACACTATCCGAATTCAGCGATATAAATATTTAAAATAATATAGTTGTGAAGTAGATACGTGTATACATGAATGTGTATACAAAGATTTTTTATAGATATTCTCATCTTTTCGCAAATGATTCACACATTCTTCCTTTTGTGTCTCATGATCGCATCCATAAATATTCAGTGAGGTAACATGATCAAAAGGTTTTGAACTACCATCTGAAAGCATTTTGGTACAGCATTTTCATAAGTCGAATCCATAACTTTCGAATCGTTTCAATATATTTTCAGCAATTGTAGGTTCCATTGCACCAAAGGATCTCGAATGGTTCATGGATCGTTGATTGGCGTCCCTTCCCAACGAAAACTGAAATTCCAGTGAATCTTCACCTAATTGAGTTGCTGTAGCCACTTAAATTTAAATAAATTTTGTTACAATATAAAAATCAACAATGTATAATTTTAATCGAAAACCTCTAGTTCGCCATGAACCTTCGTACCTCATGCCTAAATCTATTTTGTCATCTGAACTTTGCGGTATTATATTATTGTTGGCAATATTATCATCGCTAAGCTCACAACAAGAATCCACGTGCCATTTGTCCGCACAATCAATATCAATAAACTCATTATTGGAATCCAGTTTTTTATTTTCTTAAGGATCATGGTGAATAAGTTCGTTCTCAAAATACAGTTTTGAATCTTCTTCGGAGTCACTTTCAATAATCTCGCAATCCATTTCTTAACCTTTATACGTACTTTTTACTGTTACCCGACATTAATCGAAAATGACTTTCATAGATTTATTAACAGCAGTTTCTACACGTTGCACATCTTCTTGAAAAGTACCACAGAAGAGAGATCGTAAATTCATATCTATCGCGAACTACTGAAAATTCGAATACCTCCTTCCTGCATGTATAAATGCGAGGTACAGTCGCGTATTTACATCCGAAGGAGATCTGCTTGTATTTCGTTTGGAACTTCGTCTCGATGTATAAAAATGTGATTTGGAACATTCGTTTCCAATCAATTCGCAGTAAGAACATTTTAGATTGATTCTACATGAAAACCTCCAGCACATTGTACGTAACTCAAAATTCAAGGTACGTTGGTCGCAATCAGCGCACTTCGTTTTTGGTAATAATGAAGCTAAGTGAAAAATCGAAAAAATATACTCAGATTCATCAGTCTTTGCTTCAGTGTTTTTTCGTCACTGATAGTGCAACATTGTGTTCTCAACGCTATTCCTAGCAAACTGTCAAATTTCGTTTGTATGCGTATGTTTGTCTCATACGATACAGTTTCATTGACACTTTCACTATTGTCAGACATTTTTTTTTCTTCGCTTTCACAATTTTCCGCATCTTGTACACTACCTCACTATAATTTACCGAGTGTCTATTACGTCGAGGCATGTTTGATACTATTAGTTAATAGTATTTCATCATATCAAAAAATGTGTAAGAGAGCGATGAAGTAGTACACGGGAACACACAGCCTCCGACGCAAAAGTGCATTACCGTCTCCGCTACGTCCGCACTGGCGGGTTTTCGTGTATATATATGTCCCTAATTTATGTGCGCATCCGAAATCAACGTAGTAAATAAATGTGACTATATTTTATATTTTTTGCGATGTATAGACATGTGGATTTATTTCGTGGCAGATTTATCTTCTCGCTGCCGCGCATGCTGGACGAGAAACCTTTATAAATATTTACATTGCAGTTCACAGATGAATCCGCCACGACGTAAATCCACATGTCTGCAAATTGAAAAAAATAAAAATAAAAGATATAGTCACACCTATTTACATACGTTGATTTCGGATGTACATATAAATTAGGGACATACACATATACGATTACGGATGTATGTACAGATTATGCGCATATATGGACATATTCACAAAAAAATAATGTGTCAATTAAATTTCTGCACTGTCTACATCTACCTAGTGATAGAAAACTTATACTTTAACTTTTTTGGCTCAAACTTATTTTTGTGAATGCATTCAGTAGAACTAAAAACTTCATGTATGGGTTTGACAAAATATTTTTCTAAAACTCAAAAATCGAAAACTATGAAAAATGTTTTGTCTGTCGTATTAGATTTACCTATCTAATTCAGCATGCCAAAATATGTTATGAAACAAATTATCAGCCCCCAGTGATTTTTTTGCGGTCGGTTTGAAGTTTCACCAGTAACTCCGCCCCCCTCTCTCCCCCCTCCCACCTTAACGCGATTTCACGGCACTGATCTAATGGATACGTTGGTCGTAATCCTACACTGATTTCTGCGCTTATTTCAGGCTGGCCGGCAGGGGTGGCCGAGCGGTTCTAGGCGCTACAGTCTGGAGCCGCGCGACTGCTACGGTCGCAGGTTCGAGTCCTGCCTCGGGCATGGATGTGTGTGATGTCCTTAGGTTAGCTACGTTTAAGTAGTTCTAAGCTCTAGGAGACTGATGACCTTAGAAGATCAGTCCCATAGTGCTCAGAGCCATTGCATGTCAGGCTGTGTTGTTTGTCAGTTAGCACTGACAATTCTACTCAATTATTAATATCTCAAGGCTGCGTTGTCCGTGCTGAGAGGTAATGCCTGAAATACAGTATTCTCGGAACTTTCTTGACATTGTGGAACTCGCAATATTGAATGCCATGATGTCCGTTGCGGCTAGCTCGATCTACTATTCCGCGTTCCAAGTGTGTTAATTCCCGTCGTGCGGCGAAAACCACGTAGAAAACCTTTTTGCATGAATCGCCCGAGTACAAATAACAGCGTCGGTCTCACTATGGCACGGACTGTACATCGAGTACGGTGTAGCAGGAGTCGAAGCACCATGGCTGCTGTTGCTCTGTTATAATCTCTGGTGGTAGCGCTTGCCTCTCTGTCGGATGGCCATCATGCTACTTCCTTAGGTTTTGGGAGTAGGCTACGGCTGCTAGGTCTTCAGGGGCCGGCTGACTTCTACTGGAGCATCACTCCTCCTTCAGCGACTTCTCCGTGACATGGTAGATATGCTCCCAGTAGCTGGGAGTGAAGATGGGGGGGGGGGGGGGCGTTAATCGCTCGCAGCTCGTTCCGAGACACCACTAGGCGACGGGTGGGGCGGGGGTCGCACAGTTGGTGGGGAAGGGAAGGCTTGGGAACGTCCAACGGCGTGAAAGGATGTGGGCTGAAAATTTTTTTTGTTTATTTATAAACGCTATCACATGTTCATGACACAGTCATAACCGGTTTCGGCCATAGAACGACCATTTTCAGATTCTAAAGCAATACAAAAGAAAAGTTATATTAACACATAAAAATAAGTGCAATATATAACCAGGCTTATTAGTAATGTAACTGAATTTATGCGAAATACATATAGTTCATACCTAAGAGCGGCATACACTGAACACAGGTTCATGCATTGTCAAACCAGCTATGAAATGTAAAACACCGGTCTTATAAAAATTTGCTAGATTTTGTGCACCCTCTTTGCGCTGTATGCGCGCGTCCTCTATTAGATAGTCTTAATCTTTCAAAAGCCTAAATTTATTATCAATATTTAGGTCAAATATGGAAACGTCCCCTTAGAAAAATTATAAATGACTGTGCTTAAACTGACACACAATATTTTCAGCGCGACGGAATCTGACTTTCAATAATCCCTACAAAAGAATGGCCCTGACTAACAGTAACCTATACCTTTCATAAATCACTTAGCTCACAAAAATCTTCGTTACTCAAACTACTGCAGTACAGCGAGCGCCAATACAGCCAGCTAAATAAAAGATTCTAACTACTGAAGGCACAAACTACTGATAGGCATAGTTAGCAAATGAAAGATTTTGATAAAGAACACACAATGTATTTACCTTAACAGTGTTCAAAAGTCACAATATATATTAGTTCATGGCATCCAGTCTTACAAATTTACTGTCTCTCATGGACATAAGTCCAGATCATCCGCTCTCAAAACTCCGGCATCTCTCTTCCCACATCCACCACTGCTGGCGCCTCACCTTCAACTGTGCAACTCTACGCGAAGTTAACAGCCAACAGCCTAACACTACAATAGCGAAGAACAATGCAAACCAGCACATTCATTTATAATTTTTCTAAGGGTACGTTTCAATGTACATAAAGTTTAAGATTACAAAGCATATCGTTAAAAAAGTAAAATAACATTTCAGAACAAGGAGAAAACATTGCTATAGATTAAAATAGTAGTAGCACTTGTAGAGTGTATTTCTGACGCCCGATGGCGCTGTATTTCCGGCTATTGCCTGTTTATACCGTTGTCAAATAGTGCGACAGGGACGACAAGGGTAGGACGACGAGTGTAGTGCTCTGCTGCAGGTGGATGGCACGCTCCTCCGCCTTAGAGGTTGTTGACGTCTGCTGCGGCCCGCACTAGGCAGTGCGATACTGGACCACCGGAAGGCTCCATCCTCAGCTGAAGCACGTATATAGTAAAAACGATTCGCTCAGGTGAACAGATCGTTGTAAATGTTGAAGTATGGGTCTGTTGCAAACTCATTCTGTTCATTGAGGAGTTTGTCAGGTTCTCTGCGTCTCGTAACATAAATCTCCACTTGTTCTAAAATAACTCATCCTTTACTATTTCTAACTTCATGTAGAATTTGAAGCTGTTTGTCCTCCTCTTGCATATGTAATTATGCTGTCTTATTACTGGGATACGTGTGTTCTTTAAACCTTACATCGAAGGACCTGCCTGTCTGTCCGATATAGCTTTTTCGCATTCATGACCTGATATTTTGTAGACCCCCATTTACTATATTTGTTAGTTTTCCGTCGTAAGTTATGACGCCCTAGTCTTTTTAAATTTTCGGAAGTCCTAAATGCAATTTTAACCCCCTTTTCTTCGAAATATATGTACGATGTTATCTGATGTTTTGCCTATGTATTTCATAGTGGCGTACTTTTCGGATGTCGGTTTTACCTGCCGTTACTCACTCCTTTTTATCTTCTTTTTAATTTTGCTGTGTATGGAGTTAACTATATCTAGGTCATAATCATTTTCAAGGGGCATGGTACCTCGAACTAATTTTGATCGGAAAGGTTTTGCTGTGGATACGTTGTGTGTTAAAGCGCTACGTGTTAGTGACAGTGAGATCTTAATGTCGCTGCATTACAGGCAGCGTGAGGAGAGTACTGAGTTTGGCTATCCTAATTAGTAACACCAGAAAGTTACTGGGTTACCTCAGAAAATTTCGAACTGAATTAAAACTTGTGAAACAGTCTTAACTAATCTAGTAGCAGCCGTGATAGTTCGTCAGAAGAAAGTAGACATAAGAAAAGATTTACAGTGACTGAACGCGTCAGAACACATCCTTTCAATCTGTTGATCTTTTCCATAATTTTTTTCCACCACCCAGCTTTAGTTTTTTACTTACATCTTCTCATCAGATATCATTTATTACATTCTTGAGTTTCTCCCGGCGTATTTGATATTCAAAATATCCACGGGTGTACTGCCGGTCTACAGTGCCCAACGGGCACAATATTTCGGCGAGCATACATGTCGCCATCATCAGGTGAACTGACGGACTGAGCTCCTGTGAACGTGCCGGCAGCTATGGCTGCTCCGCTCGCGGCGGCCGCCGATTTGAATACTCTCCGCCCGCGGCGCGCTCCCTCTGCTGTCCGCCACGCCACGGTCGCGCGGTGGAACAGTTCGCGACGGCAGTTTCTGGCTTACTATACGACTATAGCGTCGCCTTAATCGCAGCTGGGCCACCAAGGATGTATTATTAAAAACTCCCTGCAAAATCTATGTCTAACTGAGACAATGGAAATGAGAAATACAACCAGCCCTCTATGAAGTTTATCTGACATGTCCAATTCTAGACTATTTTTAAATTGCAGAACGATTAAACACAGCTAAAATAACTACCTAGATTGCCAATATGACGAAACTACGAGAAAAATCCGATTTTAGCTTTTACTCAGCCCAACTCTATACCCATCTGGTGTTGATTTTATTGGACAAAATGCATGCTGCCTACTTCTAACAGTCTTCAGAACAGTTTCAAAAAAGTAAGACCCGAAATAAAAATGCTTCAATCAAGTCAGTATTTCTAATCTACTTGTGAATTTTTTGAAAGAAATTTATAAAGTGTCTTAAAATTCAGCTGTAATCGTTTTACTTGTCACTACGAGTAAATATATGTCTACAGTTTTAAATTTTTTGTGATTATGATTAGATATGAATCAACAGTTTGAAACTTTTTCGTTCATCACTAAACAATTAATGTAAATTGTACATTAATTCGCTGTTCCCTTAGTTCTTGTCAGTATATTTTATACACCGACACGACACGACACGACACGACACGACACTGGTGTAATATTCTATGCTGTTTAATATCTAACAAATCGGTTTTTGGCTATTGCATCATAATTGATAATAGCGTAAAACCCGAGAACAGGTTTGTAACATAGTAAATGCTGTATATTATTACGCTAACCTTTGTGTTTTTCATTAATAAAAAGTTTGTTTGACATATGTGCCGTATTTATACTGTGTTAACTGACTCCATTGAAATGTGAAGAAGATTTTGCTGGTTTAACTAAAAGCGCTAATAAATATAAAACTTAAAAAAAGGTTTTGCTTTTCAGTAGTTTTCCTTGGGCTCAATGGCGTGATTGTTTCTTTAGCATCTGACAGCCAATGGTTTCAAAATAGCGTCGCTATGTTGACGCTTTATCTTGAGCGGCCCAACAATTGATGATAATTTGCTTATGTGTAAGACAAAATCTTAGTTAAACAAATAAACGGCCTAATTGACATTAATACTGATCAGTTTCAGAGGTATCGGAAATTTGCCCAAAACTGTTTAACTACAACAGCATTTAATGCTTTCTTTATGACATTTAATCTCTTTTAGACTTTGGTGATGATTCGACACATTCAGAGCATTAACTTTTGAGATGTTATTTTCGTGAATTTTTGTGCACTGTGAAACTAGTGCATATTTGATGAAGATGGAACAATCATGTGCCTTAATTTGAAACATTACATATTTCGTCAAATCTGGAACCTGTTTTTCAGTTGATGAAGTGATGTGATTCATATATATTCTAGAGGCAATACATGTCTTAATACGGCTGTTCAGAGTAGTAATAATCACTAATGAAAGCAAGATTGCTGTATACAATGGCAGTAAACATGTTAAAGTTTGACATAAGATTGCTCTGTTCTCCTACAGACACTATATTTAGAACTGTCTTACAAAACTTAAGCATTCTGTTTCATGCACATTCTGCAATCGATTTTGGCGTTGATCGAGAATGAACCATGAAGGCAAATGTTTCTTGGTAACTACATTATTAAGTATTTAAAAATATGTCTAGAGTACGGAATTACTGCCGTTAATAACATACTAACAAATCGGAAAAATAATTGTAGAATGGAACCTGATGTTGAACACTCCTTATGCTAAATAGTTCATTTGATTGAAAACAAGAGCAAATAGTGGCAGCTGTGTTTGTGTGCTACAACCACCCGGAACTATGATGAATTGTTCAGACGGGCAGCGTAAGTATCGGGGCTTTTTCTCTTCGGTCGTAAGTCGTTACGTCTCGAGCATTAAATGCAAAACGAGCGGAGATAAAACAGGCGTTACGATATGCCCGTTAAAACGACGTAGTAGCTCAGTGGCATTATAATTTATGGTAGCCCCTTTAGTGTATCCTATTTCTTGTCCTCTTGACCATAAAGGTGAACAGTAGTCTCGCGTATTACCGAATCTTTGCACTCGTATTTTTCCGGCAGGCTTTCTTTCCTTTGCGTTTGTCGGTCATCTTGACTGATCTCTTCCAAGAAACCACAATACCAAAATCAGTTATTCCGTTGACTGTGAACATTGATTTTTTATTTATCTTCTCTGGTTCTGTAGGGCAATATGAGATAAAACTACATACTACGGGTAAAATCCTATATAGCCCACAACAGATGCATTTAAAAAGAAACCACATACACACCAATGTCATAGTGTACAATGCCATATTGTACCGAGTATCACAAGTCTTTGCTGCGGAGAGAAATGTGACAATCGGTCATCGCTGGAAGGAAAATGACGACTGAGGAAGAGCCGACAGCGGGTAACCTCTACTTCAAAATGCTAGTGATTATGATAAACTACAGAATAAATGTTTTTATTTTGTAGTAGAGTAACAGCAGTGTCGTACTTAAGGACAGTCCTCCTAACAGAGAGCTACACATTTAAAATTTGAGATAAACTGTAGTTACGTGGTGAGTAATCCGCTGCCTGGCAAAGAAAATGAAAAAGAAGGCATGGTCGGATATCAATGTAACGTCGTACGCATAGAGACCATCGGTGGACATGTAAATCATTAGAGTTGCAATTCTTTGTTGCACGTAGGAGAACCACCGAGGTTCATTAGAGTTGTTTGTATTTAGTGTGATTACCAGGTCCTATAGAGTATATAAGGGGCGTGAAAAGCGTCAGTTGTTGAATGGCCAAAATTTGCGTCAATTGACTTTCCATTGATTCTTGTTTTTCTCATTTTGAATGGAAGATGCTGCAAAGTTTGTGAGACAGTGCTATGAGTACTTAGCAGAATTCGAGTTCAAAAGCCGGCCAGACGGGCTCCTAATACTTGCGAGCGCTGCTGTTGCGGTCCAGCACTGGGAACAGCCCTTTCCCAAAAACACTATGCGTTCAAAAGTATCCGCACACCCACAAAGACATACGTTTCTCATATTAGGTGCATTGTGCTGCCAGCTACTGCCAGGTACTCCATAGCAGCGACGTCAGTATTCATTAGAAATCGTGAGAGCAGAATGGGGTGTTCTGCAGAACTCACGGACTTCGAGTGTGGTTAGGTGACTGGGTATCTGTTGTGTCATACGTCTGCACGCGAGATTTTCACTACTAAACATCCCTAGGTCAACTGTTTCCGATGTGATAGTGAAGTGGAAGTGTAAAGGGACATGTACAACACACAAGCGCACAGGCCGATCTCGTCTGTTGACTGACAGAGACAGCCAACAGTTGAAGAGGCTTGTAATGTGTAACAAGGAGACATCCATCCAGACCATCACACGAGAATTCCGAATTGCATCGAGATCCACTGTAAGTACTGTGACAGTTAGGCGGGAGGTGAGAAAACTTGGATTTCGTGGTCAAGCGGCTGCTGATAAGCCACACGTCACGCTGGTAAACGCCCTACAACGCCTCGTTTAGTTTAAGGAGGGTAAACATTGGACGATTAAACAGTGGAAAAACGTTATGTGGAGTGAGGAATCACGGTACACAATGTGGCGAGCCGATGGCAGGGTGTGGGTATGGCGAATGTCCGGTGAACGTCATCTGCCAGCGGGTATAGTGCCAACAGTAAAATTCGGAGGCGATAAAAATTAGCCTAATTCTTTGAGGTTTGCAGTTTCCCGGGATATTGTATCAAACCTAGACAACGACATTTCCTCGAAAAAGAGAAACGTTTGTTTATAACCTTAATTCAATTTTTTAATAAGTTTTCAAACTTCGTCATTTAAAGTTATTGCTTATAGAACAGCAAACTAAGGATCCGATGTCTAAACTCTGAAAATGGATACAAAAAGCTGTGGCACGGAATACAACAAAAAATATTTCCTTGTAATTATTAACAGTAAGAATGAGGCTCTATATCGCTTACGTAAAATTATTTCTAAAATAGAATATTTATGAAACTAGTTCATTTAAGAAATTGATATATCTTTCAGAAGACGCCTACTGGACATAAGACGAGTGTGCATGTGCAATACTAGTAGACTCAACCTGTGGGTCGGGAAACAACTACGTTATCTTCGATTCTGGTTTTGGATAATGTTTTCTAAAGCTTTGCGTAGTAATTCTGCAATACGATCACTAATTTGACCTAAACAGTAAATGGTATGCTTGTTTCACAGCTCATAGATCACTTTTATGGAGCTGCGCTTCCTCATTTCGTCTACTTTGGATCTGAACGCTCGACAGTCCAGCACTGAGCAGTGCTGTGCGGTCCCACTCGCTCCGCAGCTGTCTCTCTCGCTCCTATGGCGACACTAGCGACACACGGTCGCGGACTGGGCTCTGAACCACACTACCTTGCGCCCGCGGACTGCGGGCGCGCACACCGGGCGCAATTCTAGGATGAGCCTGACATAGTGTATAAGTCGATCGGCACCCGCGGCCGTGCTATAACGCTAGTAGCGCATGGTCCGGACTTGAGTTGTGTTCCGACTATGCTTTCATTTTGTTCATCGTACTCAACGTTGCTTGGTTCTTGATACTGCTACGTCTGTGCACTCGATTCAGTTCTCTTCCCGAATTTATCATTCTCCCACACTGTCTTCGTAGCTCATACGTCACTTTTGTTGTTTTACCGTGGTTTTCAGCGCCTCATCGTCGACGCCCTGGACCGGTTGGGCAGTGTCTCCTGGTCGTGTCCGATTATGGTTACTACACTACTGGCCATTCAAATTGCTACACCAAGAAGAAATGCAAATGATAAACGGGTATTCATTAGACAAATATATTATACCAGAACAAACATGTGATTACATTTTCACGCAATTTGGGTGCATAGATCCTGAGAAATTAGTACCCAGAACAACCACCTCTGGCCGTAATAATGGCCTTGATACGCCTGGGCATTGAATCAAACAGAGCTTGGATGGCGTGTACAGGTACAGCGGCCCCTACGGCCTTAACACGATACCTCAGTTCATCAAGAGTAGCGACAGGAGTATTGTAACGAGCCAGTTGCTCGGCCACCATTGATCAGACGTTTTCCATTGGTGAGAAATCTGGAGAACGTGCAGGCCAGGACAGCAGTCGAACATTTTCTGTATCCAGGAAGGCCCGTACAGTACCTGCAACATGTGGTCGTGCATTATCAAATGGTTCAATTGGCTCTGATCACTATGGGACTTAACATTGCAGATCATCAGTCCCATAGAACTTAGAACTACTTAAAGCTAACTAACCTAAGGACATCACAAACATCCATGCCAGAGGCAGATTTCGAATCTGCGACCGTAGCGGTCGCGTGGATCCAGACTGAAGCCCCTAGAACCGCTCGGCCACCACGGCTGGAGTGCATTATCCTGCTGAAATGTAAAATTTCGCTGGGATCGAATGAAGGGTAGAGCCACGGGTCGTAACACATCTGATATGTAACGTCCACTGTTCAAAGTGCTGTCAATGCGAACAAGAGGTGACCGAGACGATTAACCAATGACACCCCATGCCATCACGCCGGGTGATACGCCCATATGGCGATGACGAATACATGCTTCCAATGTGCATTCTCCGCGATGTAGCCAAACACGGATGCGACCATTATGATGCTGTGAACGGAAACTAGATTCATCCGAAATATGACGTTTTGCCACTCGTGCACCCAGGTTCCTCGTTGAGTACACCATCGCAGGCGCTCCTGTCTGTGATGCAGAGTCGAGGGTACCGCAGCCATGGTCTCCGAGCTGATAGTCCATGCTGCTGCAAACGTCGTCGAACTGTTCGTGCTGATGGTTGTTGTCTTGCAAACGTCCCCATCTGTCGACTCAGGGATCAAGACGTGGCTGCACGATCCGTTACAGCCATGCAGATAAGATGCCTGTCATCTCGACTGCTAGTGATACGAGGCCGTTGGGATCCAGCACTGCGTTCCGTATTACCCTCCTGAACCCACCGATTCCATATTCTGCTAAGAGTCATTGGATCTCGACCAACGCGAGCAGCAATGTCGCGATACGATAAATCGCAATCGTGATAGGCTGCAACCCGACCTTTATCAAAGTCGGAAATGTTAGTACGCATTTCCCCTACTTACACGAGGCATCACAACAACGTTTCACCAGGCAACGCCGGTCAACTGCTGTTTATGTATGAGAAATTAGTTTGAAACTTTCCTCATGTCAGGACGTTGTAGATGTCGCACTGGGGCCAACCTTGTGTGAATGCTCTGAAAAGCTAATCATTTGCATATCACAGCATCTTCTTACTGTCGGTTAAATTTCGCGTCTGTAGTACGTCATCTTCGTGGTGTAGCAATTTTAATGGTCAGCAGTGTATAAGTGTAACTGTGAGTCTCCATTTAGGCAGCTAATCGATCCGCATAATAATCAGATTTGTGGGTATTTGGATATGACAACCGTCAGATCTCGAATCCATGGGAATGTGAGAGCAGACACACTCGTCGTTGATGTACCAGTCGACCACATCTGACTACCGCAAGAGAGAATCGTTGTATTGTGCACCAAACGCGATAATAACACCTGCAAATCCGCACCTGCCATCTCAGAACAATAATGGATTCCTGCAACATTTTGTCTTCCCCTACACCATTGTTCAGAGACTAGCAGCAGCAGGAATAACTGTCTCAGACGTAGGTTGCTGTTAACACCACAACGAAGACGACTCATTTTGGAGCGGTGCTGTGATTTGGAAGCATGGACAGCTGACAAAAGCCTTATATTATGCCCAGAAATGAATCGCAGTTCTGAACTACCCTGAACGACCGACATCCCAAGTGTGACAGCGACCTGAAGAGATATCGGTATCTTCCCATGTTTTGGATAGGCGCGGAGGTATTATTCCTGACTTTATGGTATGCGGAGTCATCAGATATGACTTACGGTCACCACTGGTAGTGACTGAGAGAACACTGACACCACATGTGTTTATCACGGACATCCTGCGTCTTCACGTGCTATGTCTCATTCGACATCACTGTAGGTACCATTTTTCAAAACTACAATACTTTTCCACACATGGCAAGTGTCACTAGGAACTGTCTGCATGATGTTGAGATGTTCGTGTGGCCACCAATACAGTACACTCAGATCCCGAATGTAGATGTGAGGGACTAGTTCATACGTGATCTCAGTGCATTGCCAGTCTCTGGGATATCAACAACCACTTACAACAGTTGTGGGCCAGCTTGCCTCAGGACGACTACTTTATGACAGCCTCCGCAACAGAATCAGCCTAGAAGATGAGACTGATAAGTGAGCTTATACCGTCAAGTTCATTGCAACTTTGTCTTAATTTTGCAATCGCTGCAATATGCCACACACCCCGTCAACCCATGGATTTTCATTTCGTTTCCTGTTCTCTTGTGGGTGCTTCACCTTCTTTGTCAGGCAAAGTAGTTCTATTTCGGTACACCTCTTTCTATCCCTGCTCGTATATCGTAACGCATAGCGTTGCTCCGAAACGAATAAGTGCATGCGTGGATTTGGGAAATTCTTGTAAATATCACGCTGGAAGTCATTAGTAAATTAAATCACGTGACTGCTACCTAGCCGTGGCGCATGTAGGATAGCTACATTCGCAAGGCTGGGCAACCGGACGCCGATGCTGCAGATTCCGGCATTCGCGTTAGCGCTGACCCACGCACATTGTGCGGCGCCATCGCCGTGTTCAGCGCAAGGCCTGCCGTGTTCTTTCGATGTAATGAAGTCAATGACACACTTGCCTGTGTTTGTTTCTCTGCAGGCTTGAGCGAGAGTCACCCCTCTCTCTCATACTATTCAAATGATTCAAATGGCTCTGAGTACTATTGGACTTACATCTGAGGTCATTAGTCCCCTAGAACTTAGAACTACTTTAACCTAACTAACCAAAGGACATTACACACATCCATGCCCGAGGCAGGATCCGAACCTGCGACCGTAGCAGTCGCGCGGTTCCGTACTGAAGCGCCTAGAACCGATCGGCCACCTTGGCCGGCTCTCGGACTATTCTTCTCGGTGGTTCTGACATACAATGAAGCGAAAAAGGAACTGTTATAGGCATGTTTGTTCAAACGGGCAGAATACGGAGCTGCGGTCGGAAACGCCTATATTAGGCACCAAGGATCTGGTGCAATTGGTATATCGGTTACTGCTGCTACAATGGCAGGTTATACAGATTTAAGTGAGTTTGAACGTGATGTTACAGTAGGCGCACGAGCGATGGGACGCAGCATCTCCGACGACCATTTCACGACTGTACCGTGAATACCAGGAATCCGGTAAAACATCAAATCTCCGACATCGCTGCGGCCGGAGAAAGATCCTGTAAGAACGGGACTAACGACGACAAGAGAATCATTCAACGTGACAGAAGTGAAACTCCTCTTCAAATTGCTGCACGTTTCAATGTTGGTTTACCAAAAAATGTCAGCGTTCGAACCATTCAACGAAACATCAATGATGTAGGTTTTCGGAGCCGAAGGCCCACTCATGTAGGCTTGATGATTGCACGACGCACTGCTTTACGACTCGCCTGGGCCCATCAGCACCGAATTTGGACTGGAAAGAACCTCGTTTCACATTGTATCGAGCGGATGGACGTGTACGGGTATGGACACAACCCCACGACTCCATGGACCCTGCACGTCAGCAGGGGACTGTTTGGATGTACTGTAATTGTGTGGGGCGTGCGCAATTGGACTGATATGGAGCCTGTGACACGTCTAGATACGACTCTGGCATATGACACGTACGTAAGCATCCTGTCTGATCACCTGTACCCGTTCATGTCCATCGTGCATTCCGACGGACGTGCGACATCCCAAACATCCAGAATTGCCACAGAATGGCTGCAGGAACACTTTTCTGAGTTTAAACACTTCCGCTGGCCACCAAACTCCCCAGACATGAACATTATTGAGCTTATCTGGGATGCCTTGCAACATGCTGTACTGAAAAGATCTCCAACCCCTCGTACTTTTGAGGATTTATGGACATCCCTGCAGGATACTTGGTGTCAATTCCCTCCAACACTACTTCACACATTAGTCGAGGTCAAGCTCCGTCGTGTTGGTTCACTTCTGCGTGATCTCGGGGGTCCTACACGGTACTAGGGCAGGTGAACCAGTTTCTTTGGCTCTTCAGTGTATTAAACCCTTGGGCTCGGAGGGTTGTAACAGTGTGCTAGCTTGCGAAACAGACCTGATGGAATCAGCGTGGTGAATTAAAGGCTATGGGCTGGTATAAAAGCCAGCCTGCGTGTGACTTTTAATCGGTTTTTACTCTCGTTTAGGCAAAAGCTTTGCTAGTTCCTGAGTTCTGTTCCTCTTCATAAAGGGTTCGGTACAGTAAATAGTATGTATGACAGATAGAGAAAAGTAGTCTTGGTTGCAGCGTTAATTTTTTTTGTTTTTTACCAATGAGGCGTTTCACCTTTATTTCGGCATCTTCGGATTGGCTTAAAGAAGAAAGACAAAATTTGACAATAGTGGCGTGACCCCATTTACTCAGATTGGATATTAAGAAAATATTAGACAGCTTACTAATATTTGGTAGCGATGGGTACGTGGGATATCGTGCATAAAATATCCCAGCAGGTAAATGCCCCTCGTCAGAGCATTACGAACACTGTGTGGTGTCCTATAACATAGAATAAAACAGAAGATGGCCGGACGATATTTTTAAGAAATATGTAATCTATTCTGCCCCTAAACTGAAAACCCAAACTGGAAATAAGAAGGCAGTACATTACCTCGTTACAGCATGTGGTGCAAACCTAACAGTGGCAGGACTATAGTAAAACTTTACGTCATAAATATCAACCTGCATCTACATCTACATGATTACTCTACAATTCAAAAAAATGGTTCAAATGGCTCTAAGCACTAAGGGACTTAACATCTATGGTTATCAGTCTCCTAGAACTTAGAACTACTTAAACCTAACTAACCTAAGGACATCACACAACACCCAGCCATCACGAGGCAGAGAAAATCCCACACCCTGCCGGGAATCGAACCTGGGAATCCGGATGTGGGAAGCGAGACTCTACAATTCACATTTAAGTGCTTGGCAGAGGGTTCATCGAACCACAATCATACTATCTCTCTACCATTCCACTCCCCAACAGCGCGCGAGAAAAACGAACACCTAAACCTTTCTGTTCGAGCTCTGATTTCTTTTATTTTATTTTGATGATCATTCCTACGTATGTAGGCTGGGCTCAAAAAAATATTTTCGCATTCTGAAGAAAAAGTTGGTGACTGAAATTTCGTAAATGGATCTCGCCGCGACGAAAAACGTCTTTGCTTTAATGACTTCCATCCCAACTCGCGTATCATATCTGCCACACTCTCTCCCCTATTACGTGATAATACAAAACGTGCTGCCATTTTTTGCACCCTTTCGATGTCCTCCGTCAATCCCACCTGGTAAGGATCCCACACCGCGCAGCAATATTCTAACAGAGGACGAACGAGTGTATTGTAAGCTGTGTCTTTAGTGGACTTGTTGCATCTTATAAGTGTCCTGCCAATGAAACGCAACCTTTGGCTCGCCTTCCCCACAATATTATCTGTGTGGTCTTTCCAACTGAAGTTGTTCGTAATTTTAATACCTAGGTACTTAGTTGAATTGACAGCCTTGAGAATTGTACTATTTATCGAGTAATCGAATTCCGACGGATTTCTTTTGGAACTCATGTGGATCACCTCACACTTCTCGTTATTTAGCGTCAACTGCCACCTGTCACACCATTCAGCAATCTCTTCTAAATCACTTTGCAACTGATACTGGTCTTCGGACGACCTTACTAGACGGTAAATTATAGATTCATCTGCGAACGCTCTAAGAGAACTGCTCAGATTGTCACCCAGGTCATTTATATAGATCAGGAGCAGCAGAGGTCCCAGGATGCTTCCCTGGGGAACACCTGATATCGCTTCAGTTTTACTCGCTGATTTTCCGACTATTACTACGAACTGCGACCTTCCTAACAGGAAATCACGATACCAGACGCACAACCGAGACGATACCCCATAGGCCCGCAGCTTGATTAGAAGTCGCTTGTGAGGAACTGTGTCAAAAGCTTTCCGGAAATCTAGAAATACGGAATCAACTTGAGATCCCCTGTCGATAGCGGCCATTACTTCGTGTGAATAAAGAGCTAGCTGCGTTGCACAAGAACGATGTTTTCTGAAACCATGCTGATTACGAATCAATAGATCGTTCCCTTCGAGGTGATTCATAATGTTTGAATACAGTATATGCTCCAAAACCCTACTGCAAACCGACGTCAATGATATAGGTCTGTAGTTCGATGGATTGCTCCTACTACCCTTCTTAAACACTGGTGCGACCTGGGCAATTTTCTAATCTGTAGGTACAGATCTGTCGGTGAGCGAGCTAAGTAGGGAGCTATTGTATCAGCATAATCTGAAAGGAACCTAATCGGTATACAATCTGGACCTGAAGACTTGCCAGTATCAAGCGATTTGAGTTGCTTCACAACCCCTAAAAAACTCATGCTAGCAACTGTTCGTGTTTCAAATTTTGGAATATTCCATTCGATTTCTCTGGTGAAGGAATTTCGGAAAACTGCGTTCAATAACTCCACTTTAGCGGCACAGTCGTCGGTAACAGTACCACTGGGACTGCGCAGCGAAGGTATTGACTGCGTCTTGCCGCTTGTGTAATTTACATACGACCAGAATTTCTTCGGATTTTCTACCAAATTTCGAGACAATGTTTCGTTGTGGAACCTATTAAAAGCATCTCGCATTGAAGTCCGTGCCAAATTTCGCGCGTCTGTAAATTTTAGCCAATCTTCGGGATTTCGCGTTCTTCTGAACTTCGCATGCTTTTTCCGTTGCCTCTGCAACAGCGTTCGGACCTGTTTTGTGTACCACGGGGGATCCGTTCCATCTCTTACCAGGTTATAAGGTATGAATCTTTCAATCGCTGTTGCTACTATATCTTTGAATTTGAGCCACATCTCGTTTACATTTGCATAGTCAGTTCGGAAGGTATGGAGATTGTCTCTTAGGAAGGCTTCTAGTGACACTTTATCCGCTTTTTTAAATAAAATTATTTTGCGTTCGTTTCTGGTGGATTTGGAAGAAACGGTATTGAGCCTAGCAACAACGACCTTGTGATCACTAATCCCCGTATCAGTCATGATGCTCTCTATTAGCTCTGGATTGTTTGTGACTAAGAGGTCAAGTGTGTTTTCGCAACCATTTACAATTCGCCTGGGTTCGTGAACTAACTGCTAAAAATTATTTTCGGAGAAAGCATTTAGGACAATCTCGAAAGATGTTTTCTGCCCACCACCGATTTTGAACAAGTATTTTTGCCAACATATCGAGGGAAGGTTGAAGTCCCCACCAACTATAACCGTATGAGTGGGGTATTTATTTGTTACGAGACTCAAATTTTCTCTGAACTGTTCAACTATATCATCGGAGTCTGGGGGTCGGTAGAAGGAGCCAATTATTAACTTAGTTCGGCTGTTAAGTATAATCTTCACCCATACCAATTCGCACGGAGTATCTGCTTCGACTTCACTACAAGATAAACCACTACTGACAGACACAAACTCTCCACCACCAATTCTGCCTAATCTATCTTTCCTGAACACCGTCTGAGACTTCGTAAAAATTTCTGCAGAACTTATTTCAGGCTTTAGCCAGCTTTCTGTACATATGACGATTTCAGCTTCTGTGCTTTCTATTAGCGCTTGAAGCTCAGGGACTTTCCCAGCACAACTACAACTCCGACTGTTCCTTGATAAAATGCTTCCGTTAATAGCCAGAATTACCAGAGTGGATAAAAATTGAAACTGCTGTAATGGGAAAGCATAAAAATATGTAGGGAGCTCCTAACAGCAATTGTGAGTGTCCCAAGCGGTATTACAGCCAACAACATTGTACATACACGAATCTCCATAAAAATTACTCCCCTCCCTCCCCACTGTACACGAGATCTTGGCATGCTACCTGTCTGTCACTACTATCAGTATCAATATTATGTCCGAATGTCTAGCAAGGACGACTTCTAAGTTATAGAACACTCTACACTGGGATGATAATAAATGCAAATACAAACATAATATATGATCTATAGTCACATCAACGTTAAAAGTCACCAGTTTTAACTAGATTCCACTGTATATAACACACAGAGCCTCCCTCCCCCCCCCCCTCTCCAGCGCAAAAGCAGCTCATTACTGATTGCAAGAGTCAATCTTAAAACTCTAAAACTCTAACTTCCAGACAATAATGAACCTTCTTGTTAAAAACACAGATTACATCAGCGCAAGAGCTCCTGTGCCAGATATATGTCGCAGTGTACGTAACTTGGAGTCCCCACTGAGTGTAAAAACAACAAAATGAAAATCAGTAAACTCTCAAAATTATAAATTTGGAAAGATAACCTGGTCCTTTTTTCAAAAGGTATATAGGGCGAGGCAGCTAATACTGACGACCCAAAATATGTCCAAATCGATTACGTCTAAAGCGGTGCTGTTTCCACTAATTAATTGCGTACAATGTGACAGATTTTCTGATTTAAGCACTTAAATTTTTAAACTTTTGTGGATGCCGAATTATGACACCGATTTTCCTTTTTCTGGAACTATGTACTTTTTAAATGAACAATATATATTTTTAGCGAGCGCAGACATTTGCCAGTAAGAGTACAGAATTCGTTAGAAATTAAAATTGTAGAGCCCTCAAAAATCGCATGTAATGTTTTTCTTTATGTTGCTGGTTTCGGTGAATCAACGAGAAGATCTTCAGAAATTACGTATCCGAGGGCCACATGTTACAAATGTCTTTTCAGATTTTTTCTAATATTTCCAGCAGTCATTTCGTCTTGGCTTTCATGCACTTCTTATTTATTTCATTTCTACGTGACATACACTCCTGGAAATGGAAAAAAGAACACATTGACACCGGTGTGTCAGACCCACCATACTTGCTCCGGACACTGCGAGAGGGCTGTACAAGCAATGATCACACGCACGGCACAGCGGACACACCAGGAACAGCGGTGTTGGCCGTCGAATGGCGCTAGCTGCGCAGCATTTGTGCACCGCCGCCGTCAGTGTCAGCCAGTTTGCCGTGGCATACGGAGCTCCATCGCAGTCTTTAACACTGGTAGCATGCCGCGACAGCGTGGACGTGGTATGTGCAGTTGACGGACTCTGAGCAAGGGCGTATAGTGGGCATGCGGGAGGCCGGGTGGACATACCGCCGAGTTGCTCAACACGTGGGGTGTGAGGTCTCGACAGTACATCGATGTTGTCGCCAGTGGTCGGCGGAAGGTGCACGTGCCCGTCGACGTGGGACCGGACCGCAGCGACGCACGGATGCACGCCAAGACCGTAGGATCCTACGCAGTGTCGTAGGGGACCGCACCGCCACTTCCCAGCAAATTAGGGACACTGTTGCTCCTGGGGTATCGGCGAGGACCATTCGCAACCGTCTCCATGAAGCTGGGCTACGGTCCCGCACACCGTTAGGCCGTCTTCCGCTCACGCCCCAACATCGTGCAGCCCGCCTCCAGTGATGACGCGACAGGCGTGAATGGAGGGACGAATGGAGACGTGTCGTCTTCAGCGATGAGAGTAGCTACTGCCTTGGTGCCAATGATGGTCGTATGCGTGTTTGGCGCCGTGCAGGTGAGCGCCACAATTAGGACTGCATACGACCTATGCACACAGGGCCAACACGCGGCATCATGGTGTGGGGAGCGATCTCCTACACTGGCCGTACACCTCTGGCGATCATCGAGGGGACACTGAATAGTGCACGGTACATCCAAACCGTCATCGAACCCATCGTTCTACCATTCCTAGACCGGCAAGGGAACTTGCTGTTTCAACAGGACAATGCACGTCCACATGTATCCCGTGCCACCCAACGTGCTCTAGAAGGTGTAAGTCAACTACCCTGGCCAGCAAGATCTCCGGATCTGTCCCCCATTGAGCATGTTTGGGACTGGATGAAGCGTCGTCTCACGCGGTCTGCACGTCCAGCACGAACGCTGGTCCAACTGAGGCGCCAGGTGGAAATGGCATGGCAAGCCGTTCCACAGGACTACATCCAGCATCTCTACGATCGTCTCCATGGGAGAATAGCAGCCTGCATTGCTGCGAAAGGTGGATATACACTATACTAGTGCCGACATTGTGCATGCTCTGTTGCCTGTGTCTATGTGCCTGTGGTTCTGTCAGTGTGATCATGTGATGTATCTGACCCCAGGAATGTGTCAATAAAGTTTCCCCTTCCTGGGGCAAAGAATTCACGGTGTTCTTACTTCAATTTCCAGGAGTGTATTTGTGGATTTCTGGATTTCTCTAGACATTTTTGTCCTTCCTTCTTTCGTCGATCAGTTGAAGTATCTCGTTTGTTACCCAAGGTTTTTTCTTATTTACCTATGCTTATACGTCCAGCTTCTGTGATTACCCTTTCCAGGGACATCTATTCCTCTCTTAGATTGATATGTCTACGTGGCACTTATTATCGCATTATCTACAGTCTCAGAGAACTTCAAACTCGTCTCATCACTCCTCATTACTTCAGTATTCCATTTCCTTCCACAATAATTCTTCCGTATGTTTCTCTTTAACTTTAGTCTACGCTTCATCATTACTAAATTGTGATCCGAGTCTATATAATTTAGTATCTGGTTTCGGAATCTCTGTCCCACCATGATGTAATCCAGCTGGTACCTCCTTGTGTCTCCGTGCCTTTTCCACATATGATTCTTCCTTTTATGGTTTTTGAACAGTGTATTCACTATTACTGGCTAAAAGTTATTGCAGAATTCAATTAGTCTTTCTTCTCTCTTTCCTAATACGAAGCACATATTCTTCCGCGACTCTTTCTTCTATTCTTTCCCCTATTACTATGCTTTTGACGTCGGCATGTATGCCTAAACTATTGATGTTGGCGTTGGTTTGCTGTCAGTTCCAGTAAGAACAACCCCATCACTGAACTGTTGGCAATTACTCTCTCTATACCTTACATTCCTGTTCATAAAGTAACCTACTCGCGTTATACTATTCTCTGCTGCTGGTATTAAACTACCTTCGTCAATCCAGAAATACTTATCGTTCACTTACCCCCAACACATGTAGACTGAGCCTCAGCATTTCCCTTTTCATATTTTCTAGCTTGCCTAGCACGTTTAAACTTGAGACATTTCACTATATGATTCGTAATATGTCATCCTTACGTTGGTTACTCGATGTATTTCTTATGGTTAGTTTCCCCTGGTAGTCTCGTTCCGGATATCGGAATGGGGAACACCGGAGAGACCGTCATACCACTTTTCCATTAGAGGTCACATGGCCTGCGGTTAGACACTGAGTGTCTTTAATTCAGTGGTTTTCATTGCCTTCTGCATCCTTATGCTGTTGCCGGTTGTTGATACTTTCACCTTTCAGGGGAAGTTTCCTACCCCATAGGCAACAAATTGCCCTGAAGCTTTGTCTGCATCTTCGCTCTTTTTGACAAGGTCGTTGGCTAAACGAGGGTGATTACTAACACTGAGAGCCTTCGGCTACTACTGCTGATGACGACGTCACTCGAGATCACGAGTTCATCCTTAGTCTTGAGACTTACTATCTCCCTCATCTACTTGCATTATCTCATTTTATTGCATTCCTTCTATGATCTTTCAGAAAAATTTTCGAAAGAAGGAGCACTGAGTATGGAGCAGCTGCTGGAACCAAGTAACACAAGCGACAAGTAACACAAACCGGCTGAACGCTGAGCGAGGAATTTCTTACCGTCGAGGGACGAAAGTTACTAGAAACAGGGTGCTCAAGAGCAGGTGTTGAACGCCCTTACTGGGTTCAACACACACATCTCGTGGTTTGAACGATGTCACTTCTCAAAAGTAAAATTGCTGAGATCGCGTACACATATTAGTAGTTTTCTTCAGATGTTGTGTCCTCCGGAAGATACCAAACGCAGCCGCACACAGAAGAGTGGCGAGGTGCCTAGTACTCAGATGCAACTGAGTCTGGCCTCTACAGAAGGCGCAAGAAATTGGCAAAGCCTATTTTGTACTTGCACCATATTATTCTTAAATGGTTCTCTAGTGGGCACACACGGCTCCTCTGAAGTTAGTATGAACACCGTTGCGCACAGTGTCTCAAGACAGCCTCAGGACCGAGTCTACAGTTGCTGAAAGAAGAGATAAATTGTAGATTCCACGGGGGGTCGTAGTTGTCATTCCTGGATTCGGGACTGGAACAACGTTATAGACATATCAGTGCAGGTCAAAGTTGTACCATTGCTACGTACAATCCTTATACTACAATTAAATATTGTAAAGATTCTATTTATAACTTACAGTAAACTGTTGCTGTTATGTGTTACTATCATTTTACTACAGCTGTTGCCTGAGCCTATTTGGTCCTGAAACGACACTGGATATTTGCTGTGTGTAAGAAAAGCAGTAACAGTGGTACTGGGTTATCTTACTGCCACATTATTATGTTTTACGCCAAGCATATTGAGACGTGGTACTTACTGGAATTAAGGAAAACTTGGAAGGGAGGACCCACCAATATGACTTTCTTTTCACACATCCTGTTTAGTTTAACAATATATAACCATAAAATTTTCTTTAACAAAATGAACAAATTTGGTAATTATTTTGCCCTTAAACCTTAAGTTAAATAAGCTTTTGCAAAGAAATATGAAGTGCTGTATTGCAAAACAGCAAACGATACGACAATAATTACAAGACGGCAGGACCTGCAGCCCGCCCTTTATCGGGTGAAACAGCGGTGTTTACTACCGCGCTGGACACAGTCTATCTTATTAAATGCCCTTCTATGACTCATGAAAACTACGAGGGTCAGTCAAAAAGTAATGCCTCCTATTTTTTTTCTACGTTTAATTGTCAGGAAATTTAAATGCAATTACATAGGTTGGAAACCACAACATTGAGGATCATTTTGTCATTTTTCAATGTAATCTCCGCCCATCTCTACAGTTTTGGTCCATCTTTGAACAAGGGCATGTATCCCAGCACGGTAAAAATCACAGCTCTGCTTCCTAAGCCATTGACGCACGGATGTTTTGACGGCCTCCTCATCTTCAAAATGAATCCCACGATGAGCTTCTTTTAGTGGCCCGAACAGATGGAAGTCTGATGGTGCCAGGTCAGGGCTGTATGGGGGATGAGGCAAAACTTCCCATTCAATTTTGACAATCTCGTCAGAGGTGTGACGACTGGTGTGTGGTCTTGCATTGTCCTGCAAAAGAAGAACATCTGCCATTGATTTTGTTGGGCGAACTCGCTGAAGACGTGCTTTAAGTTTTTTGAGGGTTGTGACGTATTGAACAGAATTTATTGTGCATCCCTGCTCCAAAAAATCAACCAGAATCACACCCTCTGTATCCCAGAAAACTGTTGCCATAACTTTCCCTGCCGATCGCACAGTTTTGAATTTTTTCTTCCTCGGCGAGCTTGTGTGACGCCACTCCATTGACTGCCTCTTTGATTCGGGTTCAAAAAAATGCACCCATGTTTCGTCCCCGGTCACAATTTTTTTCAGAAACTCATCTCCCTCCAAACGGAAGCGCTGCAAGTGTTGGGAGGCTATTGTTTTCCTTGCCTCTTTATTCTGATCAGTTAACATTCTTGGAACCCACCGTGCACAAACTTTTGAGTACCCCAATTGTTTAATAATCGTGATCACACTGCCTTTACTAAGAGAAATAATGCGACACACTTCATCTGCAGTCACCCGACGGTCACCACGAATGATGTCATCAACTTGCTGAATATTGTGTGGAGTCACTGCACTCACCGGCCTGCCGCTCCGCTTTTCGTCAGTCAACGGTGTTTGCCCTTCAGCTTCCTTACAACGACGAACCCATCGTCTAACAGTGCTGACATCCACTGTCACAACACCATACACCTTCTTCAGTCTTTTATGAATGCGTATGGGCGTTTCACCTTCTGCATTCAAGAATTCAATCACACAACGCTGTCTCAAACGAACATCGATGTCGGCCATCTTACAAACTTCTTCTGTGCTGCCACCTGTTGACACAGAAAGTTACTACTGCAGTGGATTGCAGAAGAAGGTTTGAGGAATGGTGCCAAATTCAAATTTTTCACTTAACTTAATTTTTTTAAGTAGAAAAATAATGGGAGGCATTACTTTTTGACCGACCCTCGTATATATGCACCACTGACGACAAGAGTGATTCAATTACTCAAAACAAATGACGTAACTTTTAACTTGAAAGCTGTATGTCGGAAGGTTCAGGGTTATGATTCGCACCTGTACATATTAGGAAGCAATATGGCAATGATGGTTGTCGGTATATGGGAGAAAAATAAATTGCAGATGGAAGCCCATGTATGGAATCGACATCTACCAAGGCAACAGAGCATCGCATGCTCAGCAGACATGCCTGTCTACACAGCAGCCGGTTCCATCTTCTTTCCTGGCGACTGTGGCTTAGTCGCCATGACTGAATAACAAACAACAATGCTAGACGTTCCATCTACGGCCTGTCAGCGTAAGGAATCACATTTGCTGCCGAAGGGGCGGCCTCGTGGCAGGCGCCGGTGCCTACAGCTTCGACGCCCCATACCGTCATTGGATGACGTTGCCGCACATAGAATTCTGTACTCGATTTGTTCCTCAAATCACCCTCTACAACTCCTCTGTTTATTGCAACATTTATGGGCCACTCTGTGGCGTAAAAGTCCGGCTTTATTTTTCAGTATCTTCTTAATTTACTGTACGACCACTATCGAAACCTGAAGCTTCATCTTCAGATGCCACCAAATAACTATGGAAGCGTAATTGTGTGCCGGCTCAGTCAGTCGTGGGTTGGTGGGGGGGGGGGGGGCGGGGGGGGGGGTGGCGGGCGGGGGGGTGGGGGTGGGGGGAGGGCACACACATGTCAAACAAACTCATGGGATTGCAGGCGCAGAAACCACAGTGTCTACCTGGAAGGTACGACATGGAAGTCGTTGTGCCTGTAGGACATGTGACCTGTAATAAAGTGTCATGATTATCTCTCGTGGCAGAAGATTCCGGATTAACCGTTCATTCAGTTATCCGAGAGGGGACTGCCAAGGGAGAAGTGACCTTGAGAAAAAGAGGGAGTAACCAACGAAAGGATAGTATTCAATGAATCGGAGTGTGGAATGTCAGAAGTCTGAATATGTTAGGGACGTTAGAAAATCTGTAAAGGGAAACGCAAAGGGTCGGTCTGGATGTAGTTGGGCTCACTGAAGTGAAATGGGAAGAAAAACTGTAAACACTTTAGTGACCAGATTCGACAACAATTCAGCTATACGTCATCTTTGCAAGCAGCATATGAAGAGAGACAGTAAGTGAGTATATGAGGATAGTAAAGGGAGATTATAATAATCGTGGGGGACTGGAATGCGGTAGTAGGGGAAAAGAAGACAGAGTTCCTTGGAGAAGATCTGGAGATAAGGGAAGATTCCAGTTGGATTACATCTGCTCAGACAGAGATTCCGAAATCAGATACTGTATTGTAAGGCACCCCGGAGGCACATGAAGACACCTATCACAATTTATTAATGGTAAAAAGTAGACTGACGTTTAAGATAATGGCACGTAATAATCAGTTTGGAAGGAAGCAGTGAGGAACAATGAAATTCGTTAGAAATTCGCTGAAAATGTGAGTACTAGTGGAATTACCTCCATTTATATACAATCCAATCGAAGGAAGAACTAAAATGTTCAGGGGAAGACAGGAGTATAAAAATATAAATCACTTAGGAACGAAATAACAGGAAGTGCAAGGAAACGAAGGCAAAACGGCTGCACCGAAGCTGAAAGGAGTGAAAAAGAAATGATCGTTGGAAGGACTGAATCAGCACATAGAACTACCTCTTGGACAATGGGCTTTTCTGAAATAAGTGATAAATAACAATCTTAAAACGTTTACACCACACAAACAAACTGTTTAATGAACACGTTTGAAGAATTCGTAATACCTGTTCATGATATCAAACTGTTTATTAATACTGGAGATCACAACTCACACACTCTGTGTCAGGTGCTGTGGCAGGATTAGGTCACTCACGAACAGTATTCTAGAATTCTAGGATGCGTTCTTCCTGCACTATGTAAGCAACCGACTTCTTTAGACCTATCATCAAATTTGCATTGATAGGATTGAAGTCATTTGAATATGCTCGAACAGCTGGGAAGTTAACGTTGGACCGAGAAGGTAGTCCTTCTCTGGATCTGTGGGTATTTAAACCAATGATCATACTGCAGGCTGTTACAGTCCCAAATACCTCACCACTGGAGACAAAACGATGAAATGTTGAAACACTGGACGCTACTTTCAAATCCCTTCATGACATGACTGTCTCTAGTGAATGAGTTGTTCTCTTGTAAAGTCACGTCCAACCGACTTGAAGTCCAAGATTTCATCTGCTGAGATGACCTCTACAGAGAATTGTCGTCTTGCCCACGATGATGTGAACTGTGCACTGTAATCAATAAGAGTATTGAAAGTGTTGTTAATAAAAATTCTCTATTTAAACTAGACTGTACTGCATGTGACTGTTTTAGACTTTAATAAAACTTGCATATGACTGCGTATTTAACTGAACTGAACTTTATCTGACTGCATGAAAATATTGTTGGAAAATTAATACTCAAAATACGCATCTGATTGCATGAAAGTTTAGTGGTAAAAATAAATGAAAGACACCAACCTGCATCTGACGGCGTCTGTGGACTTAGCTCGTGAACTCCTTCCCGTTTAGCCTATAATAAAACATATATTCAACTCAGCCGTAGTCCAATGGCATAAAATTGTCATTCTAGATAACATTACTTATTTTGGCTCTGTTTGCTACTTAATAAAAATTCTGTCCTGATCTGAATAATTTGCCAACTGAGCAATGGCATATAGATAAATGAAATTATTAGCTTTACTCATGGGAACTTTACTTTAATGTACCTTTTGGTTCAACGCAAGCATAGGCTGCGGAGAACGACATAAGGTGTGAGTGAAACTCTAATTTTATCTAAAAAATTTTATTGTTCAAACTTTTAAGACACATGTGAAAAACTAAAAAAAAATTCTATAGCATGGATTTACGAGAAAGTTTCACAAAACGCTTATTGCATCAACATTGAGACATTATTTAACCAAAGAAAACCTATTTTATTAATTATTCTTTCTAGTTTCCCCAGGTATGTGCCGAGTTTCGCTCAATATATAGCTTATTATGTGCGTAGCGCCAATTGTTACTTTGATGCTGTCACGACCCGGCTGCCTCCTGCAGGCATCTAGCTCCGACTCGAAACTCTTCTGCTGTCTCTGCACATCTCCTCACCACTACTCAAACTTTTACCACGTGCACCTAGCTCTGTTAGCTGTCAAAGATCTTACTACTCAAAGATGTACTACTCGTCCAACCTTGCGGTTGGGAACTATCGACATTTTTCACTGGCTCTATCCTGATCGAATCTGAGCACATACCTTTCACAACCCTCTGGTCCATGTGTGTTCCATCACCTGACGTGACATGCTGTGTACGTGGACATCATCGGCGGCTCAGTGGTTCCAAGGCCTGATGACCACTATTCTTCACATTTCTTGTACTACAGATCACTATTGTGGTCAGTATGTTCTATCACCTGACGTGACAAGATAGTACAATGTACATTAGTAGTGGTTCAGTGTGTCCCAATACGCAGTCAGATGCAAGTTTTATTAAAGACTAAAGCAGTCACATGCAGTTCAGTCTAGTTTAAATAGAGAATTTTTTATTAACAACACTTTCAGTAGGTACTCTGTCAGTTCATCACAGTGATCTCTTGACTGTGCCAAAAGCTCTATCAGACAGTAATATAGAACGTCCCCTAACAGGAAAGAATAACTATTTTCTGAAATTTTCCAGCATCCGCGAAAGCTCATCTCTTTCTTGTTAAACAGTGATTTTTGTTCTGCGCTGTGCAGTTATAAAAAAAAGATTAATAATATTTATGTCCTTGGGGATGCACGTTGTGAGGTAGTGGTACAAGAAAGTGTACATTTCGTTAGGGCCTTTATCGACGGGACATTTATGATAAAGGTAATGAAATGCGGTATTGTCTTTCAAACTATCATGCCGAAAACATTAACCGTCAGCTGCCGAAGATAAAACAGATCTTGAACTCGTACTCTTGGTAGCTGTGGCATAATTTCGGTTAAATGGTAGAATTATGTTTGCAATTAATTACTCTTTAGATTTTCATCAAGTTTCCCAACTTTAGTTTTTCCTTTATCATTACCTGCTGTTGTTTCTCCTCACATTCTAATGAGAAATTTCAGCCTCACTGGACGTAGCTATTACTTTCTCATACCTTTCCACATTTTCCGGTTTAAAATATTTAGTTAAGGACAATACATCATCCCTTTTTTGTGTTGTTACTTCTAATTTTCTTACATCACTTAATCAGAGACTAGTGTATTTAAGAAATCGAGACTCTTTAATAAAGAATGAAAGTGGTTGCATAAAAAAAAAATAAGACTCAGAACGCAATACGTCACCATTACTGTAAAACAGTATTGCATATTTCTAAGTACAAAATTTGTATCTCTTGGGAACAGGTACTCTTAAAAACAATGGACTGAGTACTGATGCCCAATCTTTGACTAAGGTTGGAGGCATACATGTATGAAAAGGTGCTCTCTTTCATAATGTTCACTTACTTCTCCATTGTTTCTGTATTCTTTACTTGTTTTAATAGCTTACCATATTTACTGAAGATTCTGTCAACTGACTTAAAGAATGTCGTCTTACAGGATAAATATGTTCCACATCTACTTTTGAAATTGTTGACAGCCGGGCATAAGACTTTATCACAACATTATTTTTTGTTCAACTTCCGATATGAACCTGAAAATAAAAGTATTTTATTTGCAATTGGCATTTCTTCAAATCTAGATTTAATAAAAATATGTAGAAAAGAACATAATGAATTTGAATTTTATAAATTCAGACTGTAAAAAGCAATAGAAGGTGCTACGACCATCGTTATGACAACATACACTGAAAGTGTAATGCCACAGCAAACCGTTTGTATAATTGAGAGAGAGTTACTTTTAGAATTTGGTGGGGAAGGTTTTGATCATAATCAGATTCTAAAACAAGTAGCTTACAACCACACCCATTCTATTCGCCAGAATTTTTGATTTAGTATTGTTGTGGCTTTCAAGGTTAGTTTTATGAAGAATATATTAAGCCTTACATTCACTATCTGGATTTACTTTGAGGGATGTTTCACATTCAGTACAATAGTCATAAACATTTGCTCTTGGCTGTCAAAAAGAGTACTCACTGTGATCTCTGAAGTATTTATGATATGTACTGTAACTCATGTTTTCCAGTTTTATCATAAAAATACTACTGGGAAGTGCTACATAGCTTTACAACATTTATCGCATGAGTTTCAAAATATTTTCTTCCCGTCTTTGAACTGTTGTAATGAACTTCTTTACGAGGACTCTGCTTCCAGTGATCTACAAATGACTACATATTCTCAGTTGCTTCGTCTTGAGCAATTACTGTGTTTTCCCCTGCGATCTTCTGTAACACCACTTCAAAAAAATTGAGTGTTTCAGTTATCCGGTGAAAAAAAGATTAATGCAGTGTAAAAATGGTTCATTTATTTGTTCTTCCATTCTTGTGTTGCACTATTCTATTTTGTTATGATTTCGTTATTGGGAACATGTTAAATTGAATGTGCTTCTGTGTAAAAAGTACAGAATTAAATCTGGAGATAATAAGAATAATACTTTTTTAAAAGAATTTTGTACAGCTCTCAATACCATTTTGGAAATCTGGAATATGGAGAGTGAAAAGTGCCTGCAAATAGGCTTGTTGTCATTTGCACCTTGATGGTATAACTCCACCAATGGTCCCTCTCTTCGATTCTTTCTTTCTTCTGAATAACTATCTTTCTTCTTTGTTATCCAGGTAATATTGCATCTTGCAATAATTTACACCCTCCATCTCCCCTCCCAGTATCCCAAAACAGTTTCAAGCATTCCTTTTGCACATTACAGTCAATAGTCTGAAAACACATGAAAAGATCGCATTTATAAAATTACAAGCAATATGTATCTTTACGCTTAATATTAAATATGGAAGCTAATGAAATATAGAAACAATTTTACCGTCTTCTGCACCATTTGTCCACTTTTTCACTTCAGTTATAGTGATAAGAGAAAAGTAATTATTTATTTCTTTTCCGAGCACTGGGGTCTCCGTTCCGTTTCGTTCCTTTACATTAAGGTTTACAAATTTGAAAACCTGTGTCTTCCTTTTCACTCAATTATATGAATCAGTTTCAAAATAATTATTTACTGCGGTTACATCTGCAGACATCTGACTTCCGCTGCCATGTTTTCTAACACTACAGATGTGACATTGTTAGGTTCGGGGCAATAATAGGGCATGCACAGCTGTCAGCTTTGTAAATTGACTTCTAAGAGATGTATACAGAGGTAAGACCCAGACTGCCTGACAGCAAGAGTCTGAAGATTTAAAAAAAAATACGATACTGCAGTAAAGCGTAAGTATATCTACGCTATTAAAGTTTCTAGAGCCTCAGTTACAGTGATTCATGGAATAGCATTCTAATGAGTACAGAATATGGATTGAGAGTAAAGCAAAGAAATTGTGTCCAAGTGAAGCACGAACTAACGAAAAATTAGAACAAGACAGAATCCAGGCATTTGAGATGTGGTGCTGCAGAAGAATGTTGAAAATCAGGTGGACTGGTAAAGAAAGAGGAGGTTCTCCGCAGAACCGACGAAGAAGACTTTTTTCTTTTTTTGATCCGCACTACCACCTCTCAAAATATGGAAAGGTCCGTACTTCCACCTCTGAAAAATGGCGCTGGAGTACTGGCTTACCCTGAACGTTATCTCGGGTATTTAAATTTGTCTACCTTTTGAGCGGTACCTTCCGGTGTTTTCCATTCTCCAGTGTTTTTGGTTGTCGCAGGCGATCCTCAATGCCATCTTCCTGGCGATCTTGCTTTGGTTGTGTCTTTCACTTTGGCAATAAAGCGCGACATTTCATATTGCTTCCTGCAGAAGTGTGCTACGGTACTATGGAGTGCGAATTTCGGAGTTTCCCAAATAAACAAAAAGCTGGCCAGGTGGGAGAAGGATACGCGCTCTGTGTGTTCCGTACAAACTTAATTGTACACTGAAGAGCCAAGGAAACTGGTACAGGCATGCGTATTCCAATACAGAGATATGTAAACAGGCAGGATACGGCACTGCGGTCGGCAACGCCAATATAAGACTACACGTGTCCGACGCAGTTGTTAGATCGGTTCCTGCTCCTACAATGGCAGGTTAACAAGATTTAAGTGAGCTTGAAAGATGTGTTCCAATCGGCGGAAGAGTTATGGGACACAGCATCTCTGAGGCAGCGATGAAGTGGCGATTTGCCTGTACGGCCATTTCATGAGTGTGGCGTGAATATCAGGAATTCGGTAGAACATCAAATCTCCGAAATCACTGTGGCCGGAGGAAGATCCAGCAAGAACGGGACCAACGACGACTGAAGAGAATCGTTCAACGTGACAGAAGTGCAACCCTTCCACGAACTGCTACAGATTTCATGCTGGGTCATCAACAAGGGTCAGCGTGCGTACCATTAAAAGAAGCATCATGGATACGGGCTTTCGATGCCGAAAGACCCCTCGTGTACTGTTAATGACAGTACGACACAAAGTTTTACGCCTCGCCTGCGCCCATCAACACATACATTGGACTGTTGATGACTGGAAACATGTTGCCTGGTCGGACGAGTTTTTTCACATCGTATCGAGCGGATGGACGTGTAGGGGTATAGAGGCAATCTCATGAGTCAGTGGAATCTGCGTGCCAGAAGGGGACTGTTCAAGCTGATCGAAGCTCTGTAATTGTTTGGGGTGTGTGTAGTTGGAACGATACGGGACCCCTGATATATCTACATACGACTCTGACAGGCGACACGTACGTAAGCATCCTATCTGATGATCTGTATCCATTCATGTCCATTGTGGATACCGACGGACTTGGGAAATTCCAGCAGGACAATGCGACACCCCACATGTCCAGAATTGCTACAGAGTGGCTTCAGGAACACTCTTCTGAATTGAAACACTTCCGCTGGTCACTAAACTCGCCAGACATGAATAATATTGAGCATAGCTTGGGTGCCTTGCAACATGCTGTTCAGGAGAGCTCTCCACCCCTTGACTGACTTATGGACTGCCCTGCAGGATTCATGGTGTCAATTCCCTCTGGCACTACTTCAGACATTAGTCGAGTCCATGCCACGTCCTGTTGTGGCACTTCTGCGTGCTCGCGGGGGCTCTACACGATATTAGGTAGGTGTATCAGTTTCTTTGGCTCTTCAGTGTATGTACAGACAGTTAATCCATTGCGGGAATCAAGAATACCGATGATTTTTTCCTCTTAGACTTTTTACAGTATTTTAATATTGTAAGAGGCGATCAAAAACTGTCTGTTTTAGGGCCTTTTTGCAGCGTATGTACAACGTAGCGCGACTTCGATGCGGGTATATAAGAACCGAAATGTAGGCAAGGGATTACTGTGGCATTAGTCTCTTTCTGACGTGCGTGCGGTAAATGCAGAAACGTGAACTATGCTGGCGTTATTACCACATGCGCTGAAACAGGGTCAACGTGTCGTCATTCTTTTATTGGCTGCCGAAGGTCAAATGCCGTTAGATATCCATCGGAGAAAGAAGAATGTGCAATTAAGGCTAAACAAATGCGAAAACTGCGAGAAGGTGTGCTTCTGCTTCATGATAACGCACTTCACCATATTGAAAATATCGTAACACAGAAGTTATACCAACCCAAGTGGGAGACACTATTCATAATCTCGCCCCATACGATTATCACGCATTCGGTCTCTTAAAAAAACCTTGAAGGACCGACATCCGCATTGCCTCGATTTTCCTCTTTTCCAGTTTTCCCACGGTCTATGTTTCACTAACATACAATGCCGTGATCCAACGTACATTCTCAAACACGTCTTCCTCAAATTAACGCCAATGTATGGTACTAGTGGAGTTGTCTTGGGCAGTGCATCAACTGTTTGCCACTACTAGTCTGATTTTTATGTCCTTCTTGATCCATCCGTCATGAGTTATGTTGCTGCCCAGGTAGCAAAATTTTTTAACTTCATCTGCTCCACGATCACCAATCCTGATGTTAAGTTTCTCCTTTCTCTCATTTATGCTGCTTCTCATTAGTTTAGTATTTCTTCGATTTACTCTCAATCCATATCGTGTACTCATTATACTGTTCGTTCCATTCAGCAGGTCCTGTAATTCTTCTGCAGTCACTGAGGAATCTTATATTGGTATCCTTTCACCTTGAATCATAATTCCATCGTACTTCTTGGATGTATAGATTGAACAGCTGGGGCGAAAGACTACAGCGTCTTGAACCCTTTTTCATTTGAGCAGGTCGTTCTTGGTCTCCCGCTCTTATTGTTTCCTCTTGGTGTACATTGCTCGTATTTCCCTATAGGTTACTCTATTGTTCTGACAATTTCGAACATGAGATATACCCTACTGGTTTTAATGAGTGAGTATCAAAGTAAGTGACGTAAACGGATGTATCTTTTGACTGCATTGACTTAGAAGCTTAATTTTTTACACCCGTAACGAGTCCATAGACATTGGTATATGTTATAAATTTCAACTTGGAACGTCTACCCACTGCTGAGAAAAATGGGTCTTAAGAGACGGACGCTCAGACAGTACGATAACAAAGGACATTTTTTGCTCTTGTGATGTGATTACATATTAACAAATTAGAGATGTGAAGCCTCAGTTCTTGCCAAATTTTATGATTGAAGGTCGAAGGGAAGTACCCTATAGGTTTTGATGAGAGAATTTGCGAGTGTCAGAGTAGATGACATAAATGTCAGTGGCTTTTGAATGCATTGATTTAGAAGCTTCAGTTTTTTAACTGTCAACGTGCCGTTGATCTTAGTACGTGGCACACACTCCAACTTAAAGCATTTACATGTTTCCCAGCAAAGATTTTTAACAGTCGGACATACACACAAAAAGAAAGACAAAGAACAGTTTGATCTTATTTACAGTATTTACCGATTGAGATGCGCAACCCTAAAACTAGTTACGCAACTTAATTTTTTGGAGGTGAAACCCGAATGTCGGTTGGTTTAAAGGGTAAAAAAGTGCCACTCTCAATTGTTTCCTCATGCTCCTACGTCACCTTCTCTTTCACATCTTTCAGAGGAACAACCAGGTAAACTTTACAGAGAAACGCTGAGTGCGGAAGACAGAGGAGTGGCACTTCGAGCAAGTATGTTGCGACAAGTGATACAGACTGGTTGAGCTTTAAAGGGAAGGAATTTCTTACCTCGAGGAATGGGCGTTGCGAGCAGTAGTGAACATTGCGACACGAATCGAGCTTCTTCGAAGGCAGAACAGCCGCGCCTCACAAGCCCGCCCAGTATATGTTAGCTGCCGCGTAAAACCAGTGGCGAGGTGAGGAGCGGAGGGCGAGCGCCGAAAGGAAGCGAGAGGGACGCAGCAGGTGCGCCGGCGACCGCCTTGCCGCCGCGACACCGCCACCGCCGCCGACGCCGACGCCGACGCCGACGGCCCACGACGCCGTACGAATGGCCTACCGAAGCAGTATCTGGGGCAGTAAAACGGGGCGCACAACACGCTCCCCTATCTCCCCCGAGGAGGCGCTAACACCGCTATAAATATCCCGATAGGGCCGCAGCCACTGTCCTTACGACGCCATAACGCCTGCGACGGGCTGCGCTCCCTCCCCTCTCCTCCGCTGCTCTGTCCTTTTGTCTCTTCTCTCTTCTCCTCTTCCCTCCTCCCCTCCTCCCCCTTCACCCTCTATAGTTGCAGCTTTTTCCTAAGGGTGGAGAGCTGGATGTTGCAGGCCACGCCGCCTGCGCCGCCGCAGTCGCCGCCGCCGCCGCCGACGACGTCTTGCAGCGACGCATAGAATGTCTCGCTGGCAGGCACCAGACCTTAACGAGGGTCTCTCTCTAGACTATTTAGACCGAGCGCAGTTGCAGCTAGAGCTAGACGCGTTGTCTGAATATCGTGTGAAAATGAACGCCGTAAATGGGACTGCTTGGTAACTCCATTAACGCTGGCATCAGTTTGTATCTGCAACGAGGCTTTTCACTGCCTGACGAAAGAAGAAGTGAACCATTCAAAAGACATGGTCGGATGTCAGTGTAACTTCGTACGCGCAATAGCCATTGGCGCTATGTGAGTGATTACAATTCAATTATCTGTGATGACTGGAACAGCCAGCAGAGTGTATTAGTGGCCTTCATGTTTAATGTTGTTACCAGGTCTCGTAGAGCATGTAAGTGGCATGCACAGCGTCACTGTGAAGGACACAGAGATGTTGCGTACTCGAGTGAGACAGCGTTATCAACACCTGACAACGTTTAAAGTAAGACTCGTGGGTCCCCAAGTGACTGGGCGAATAGTGAAGTATCCAGATTTGGGAGTACTCGGATGTCACAGTGGTGCGATGGACACCATGGGAAACTGAGGGCGGTCATTAGATATACGGTCGCTGCCGATAATGCCGGACCACCACAAGGGAGGAGTGCCGTATTGCGCACCAAGCACATGTGTGTCTGCTATCCGAGAAGTAATGGACTCCCAGCAACATTCTGGGAAGTGCGAACTGCTGTTCAGTGTCGTCACACCATGTTCAGCAACTGATGGCGGTTCTGCACTTTGATCACCATCGCCGAAGAGTATGGCAGCTTCGCAGAGAGACGTTCCAATCTTCCAATTTTGGAGAGGCACAGTGGTGGTACACGAAATGTATTTGCAGGTGCAAATCTGGAAGATCAGCTGTAAGGTGTATGATGTAAAGGACCAGGACGGGATTCCGGATTCCCCGCTTTGTGCGAGCGGTCGCCTAACTCACTATGACTACCTGTTTACGTCTCATGGCAAGACCCAAACTATAATATTTCGTAGTTCAAAGGTCACAACCTGCCCTCGTAGAAGGGAGGGACATTTTAATTCAATGTCGCTGCCTGGTAACGGCGGATAGATTTCTCATGGAACATTGCATTGTACTTCTCGACAACACAGGGGCTGCGGTCTAAGGCTCTACAGTCATGAACTTGGCGGCTAGTCCCGGCGGAGGTTCGAGTCCTCCCTCGGGCATGGATGTATGTGTTTGTTTAAAATGGTTCAAATGGCTCTGAGCACTATGAGACTTAACTGCAGTGGTCATCAGTCCCCTAGAACTTAGAACTACTTAAACCTAACTAACCTAAGGACATCGCACAAATCCACGCCCGAGGCAGGATTCGAACCTGCGACCGTAGCGGTCGCGCGGTTCCAGACTGTAGCGCCTATAACCGCTCGGTCACTCCGGCCGGCTGTGTGTTTGTCCTTAGGATGATATAGGTTAAGTAGTGTGTAAGCTTAGGTTAAGTCCCATAAGATTTCACCCACATTTGACATTTTTGAACAGGGGCTGCAGTATCATACACTCCTGAAAATGGAAAAAAGAACGCATTGACACCGGTGTGTCAGACCCACCATACTTTCTTCGGACACTGCGAGAGGGCTGTACAAGCAATGATCACACGCACGGCACAGCGGACACACCAGGAACCGCGGTGTTGGCCGTCGAATGGCGCTAGCTGCGCAGCATTTGTGCACCGCCGCCGTCAGTGTCAGCCAGTTTGCCGTGGCATACGGAGCTCCATAGCAGTCTTTAACACTGGTAGGATGCCGCGACAGCGTGGACGTGAACCGTATGTGCAGTTGACGGACTTTGAGCGAGGGCGTATAGTGGACATGCCGGAGGCCGGGTGGACGTACCGCCGAATTGCTCAACACGTGGGGCGTGAGGTCTCCACAGTGCGTTGATGTTGTCGCCAGTGGTCGGCGGAAGGTGCACGTGCCCGTCGACCTGGGACCGGACCGCAGCGACGCACGGATGCACGCCAAGACCGTAGGATCCTACGCAGTGTCGTAGTGGACCGCACCGCCACTTCCCAGCAAATTAGGGACACTGTTGCTCCTGGGGTATCGGCAAGGACCATTCGCAACCGTCTCCATGAAGCTGGGCTACGGTCCCGCACACCGTTAGGCCGTCTTCCGCTCACGCCCCAACATCGTGCAGCCCGCCTCCAGTGGTGTCGCGACAGGCGTGAATGGAGGGACGAATGGAGACGTGTCGTCTTCAGCGATGAGAGTCGCTTCTGCCTTGGTGCCAATGATGGTCGTATGCGTGTTTGGCGCCGTGCAGGTGAGCGCCACAATCAGGACTGCATACGACCGAGGCACGCAGGGCCAACACCCGGCATCATAGTGTGGGGAGCGATCTCCTACACTGGCCCGTGCCACCCAACGTGCTCTAGAAGGTGTAAGTCAACTACCCTGACCAGCAAGATCTCCGGATCTGTCCCCCATTGAGCATGTTTGGGACTGGATGAAGCGTCGTCTCACGCGGTCTGCACGTCCAGCACGAACGCTGGTCCAACTGAGGCGCCAGGTGGAAATGGCATGGCAAGCCGTTCCACAGGACTACATCCAGCATCTCTACGATCGTCTCCATGAGAGAATAGCAGCCTGCATTGCCGCGAAAGGTGGATATACACTGTACTAGTGCCGACATTGTGCATGCTCTGTTGTTAGTGTCTATGTGCCTGTGGTTCTGTCAGTGTGATCATGTGATGTATCTGACCCCAGGAATGTGTCAATAAAGTTTCCCCATCCTGGGACAATGAATTCACGGTGTTCTTATTTCAATTTCCAGGAGTGTATTTATTCGCTGGTTCCAGGACATGTCCAAAAGAAATGACTCTTTCTCTCTCTCCCTCTCGCCTCGAGAACAGGCCTTGAAGGCCCAACGGTACCAGTCGGCCACCGTATCATTCTCACCTTACAGGCGTCTGTGTATTCGGATGTGGAGAGGCATGTGGTAAGCACACCGGTTTCCCGGCATCACGCCATTTTATGACACCGAAGCCGCTACTTCTCAGTCAAGTAGTTCCTTATTATACGTCACAAGAGCTGAATGCACCCCACTTGCCAACAGTTCTCGGTAGACCGACCGGATGTCACCCACCCAATTGCTAGCCCAGCCCGATAGCGCTTAACTTCGGTGAACTATTGAGAACCCGTATCATCACTGCGGCAAGGCCGTTGGCTGAAAGAACAGGCACCACATATATGGTTAAGGCAAGGACGGCAAATGATCCCCTCGGAATAAACGCACACCAAGCTCGAGGTCTTACGTGAATCGGCGAAATGCTGCAAATCGGGAAGGGACACTAGACCAGTAGTGTGTCGATGGGAATTTGGATCTGCGGTAGGCGTGCAAGGGTAGTCCATGCAGTTGCAATGACCACCACGTCGGGATGGCGGATGACGTAGTGGCCAGCCAATTTGCCTAGTAAGCATGAGATCTGGGTTGGAATCTCGGTGCAGCACAATCTGTTTTAGCTTTCCCTGTTGATTTAAATCAGTGACTACTGGCAGCTAATGTCTGTAAATCGTTTGTGTCTTGATTTATAGTGGCTACAGGATTAAAATTCGTATCTGCTCTTCCGAACATATCCGGAACAACTGACGCCGCATGTGTCATAAAATCAATTTCGGTGAAGGGAGGATGCAGCCAGCTTGTTGAGTCCATACCACCTTGATCGATGCGAAAATTTCTTGCATCTATATGCTGTTGTGATGTTATATCATTCTCACCCGACAGTGTTAGTAGGTGCTGAATATAGCTGTGCTGGCAATGAAGCAAGTTAGAAGTTTGAAAAATCGTTATTTTCTGATGAACTGTCGTGCCCTTCGTACTGGGCACAGAAAAAAGTTGTAATAATAAAATTTGTAGACAATGTTGTGATATTTTGAAAAGGAAATAGGAGTCAAAGCGCTTGGAGGGCAAGGAACTGAGATTTTTTTGGAGAAAAAATCTGAAAAAGTTCGAAATTTTCGAAGTTTCTTGACTACAGAACATCTAGTCAACACAAATTTTGTTGCCAAAATTTGACTTTCTAACTTGTCTAACCGTAGGAATGAAGCAAGAAAATAAAATCTTCCATCTCACCGTTTGCACGGTATAGGCTATTTTTCCGACAATTTGATTGGACTATTACGTTTTCCTCTGTCACTATATACCTTTTGGGATTCCTTGTTGTACTCTTTTCATATGCACAAATATTGTGTTTACATTTTGTTACTATAGTCAGTTTAGATCTATGTGTTTCGAGGCTCTGCACAGTATCAGCTATACTTATTGTGGCTATACTAAGAATATAACCTTGATTCATTAGTGATATAAAACGTCGGACAAACTGAGAGATGCTACTACCATTCGTGATGTATACAGCCACAATAACATTGTTTCGTATTATTTTAAAGAAAGCACTTTTTATACACGAGAAATACACTGCCTTACAAAAAAATGTGAAACACCCAGGAGACATGATCGGATGTCTATGAAACTTCCTACTGTCTGTGAACAGGAAATTCATTAGAGCTGCAGTTCTCTGAGATAAGGTAGAACGGTCGCCAGACGTTCGTGTTTAGTATTGTTGCCAGGTCTGATGGAGTACAGTAGAACCCCTGTAATCCGACCTTGGATGGTCGTCACTCCGGTTAGTCCGACCATGCTGAGGCTCGCGAGCCTGTGCCGGCTTGTCACTGACTGGACGCCTGTCGGGCCATTGTTGTGGTGTCTATCGCTGTGCATATTGTTACACTGTACGTTATTGTGCAGTTTTATCCTTTGTTGGGATTAAATAACGACATTGCTTGCTTTATTCCGTGTTCTCTGCAGTACTTATTAGTGTAGATCCATTGTGTGTACAATTGTCTGTTTTTCAACATGTCTGGATTCAAACGTAAACACGTAAGTCTTTCACTAAATAAAAATTAGCAGTGCTACAAAGACTGGACGAAGGAGAATCGCACCAAAAAATTACATAGGAACTGAATGTATGTGTCATGACAATTAAGTTTTGCAGGAAGAATCGGAAAGACATTGAATCCTATACAGTTAAGATTGATGGTGAAAACACTCTGAAGAATCGCAAAAAAAATCGTTTATACGTTGTTAAGAACAGTAGAGTACTGTAATTTGTTTTCGTTTTTACTGTAAAAGCAATGCATACAGTGTAATAATTTCTTAATTTATACACACAGTAGCTTATTTCTTTGTAAAACATTTCTTTTTGTATACAGTGCTACAAATATTTTTTAGTTTACAGTATATGTCGTTCTTCCTTTTAAAACCAATTCATATTATAGTGTGTGTAGACGCTTTTTAGTTAATATGTTTTTTGAGACTGTGTAAAAAACATCCTTTTATATTACTGAAGACGTCTTTTAGTTTTTAAATCGATTATCTTTTTGTACTGAATGTTTTTTATATTTTTTGCAATAAATATTATATTTTTCGGGTAATCCGACCATTTTTTCGTTCCGACCATGGTCCCGTACCCGAAGCTGACGAATTATAGGTGTTTTACTGTATGTAAGTGACGTGAACAGCACCGGATGTTGAGTGCTCTCCGCGAATGACACAAGAGACGCCGCGTACCCGTTTGAGACAGCGTTGTCTGCACCTGGCAGTATTTGAAATGCGACTCATTGTGGGTCTCCATTGGATCTCCTGGTCAAATCGTGCAATGTCCCGGTCGATCATGTCTGACAGCCACAAGATAGTATCGCCGAAATACCTTCAGATTTGCGCCTGCCATCCGAGAACAGCTTCCTACAATTTTAATTTTTTCCCTGCACCACTGATCTAAGACTAGCAGCAGACGGACTGGGGAATTACTGTCCCACGGGCGGGCTGCATTAAGGACTATACACAAACAGCTGTATACCTTAAACATGGCTGCGAAACAGCAACTGTGTAACTTTGAAGAGGTTGGAAAATCAGTCAACCAGCTGCAAAACGAAGGTTTATTAGCCCTTGACCCAGAAGGAGTGGGCCCATTCCTTCTGATGAAAATATTTTTAAAAATGTCGAAACGCAGATCAAGGGCCGATAAACTTTTGTTTTGGAAATGTGTAGCTGATTTTTCAACGTCTATAAACAGCTGCGCCTGGAGTGCTGCCGTGAATGGGAAGCATAGACTGCTAGCGAATGGCGTCGCACAGTGTTCAGCGACGAATCGCTATTTTGCACTACCCCGAATACCATCGTTGGCGAGTAGGGGTGCCACCTGCGGAGACATCCCATTCTTCCAAAGTTTTGGAGAGGCACAGCGTTCTTACTCTTGGCGTTATGGCATGGGAAGCCATCGAGTATGACTTTAGGCCACCGCTGGTGGTGACTGAGGGAACTCTGACAGCACAACAGTTCGTCACGGACATCCTGCGCCTTCAAGCATTACCTCTCATGCGACAATATCGTGGTGCCATTTTCAACAGGACAATACTTGTCCACACAGGGCTGACTGCATGAACTTGGTGAGTGACGAGGTACTCTTGTGGCCAGCGAGGCCCCAGATCTTGATAGGTATATGCACAGGGTAAATTTATTTCTGGTTTTGTAAGAAAATATACTGAACTAGAGATGGTCAAACGTATTATCGATTGTGTAGCAGCTGATTCGAGGTGTTATGGGTAATGTGTTAAGAGTAACTTTAGATCGAGAGATGTATGGGGGACTCTCAAGTGTAAAGACGTGTTGTATCTGAAGCGTGCCGGATACAGGCAGCAGTGATTCTTTTATTTGCAAGATACTGTGACTGATACGTGGAACTTAGGGAAAGCAGGAAAAGGTGTAGACGGGGCTAATCAGTAAACATGTACACTTTATTTAAGGAAATAATTTTTAAAAACAATCATTTAAAAAAAATTACTGTAACACAAGCTACACTGACGACTGAAGGCCTTATTAAGAAGAACTCAAATTATTTGTCGGCTGAAGGCAACAAGCAATAGGAATAATTTAAACAAAATATTATTTTTAAACGATTGACACATCCAGACCAAGTGAAAGAAGGGAGTGGTCCACAGACAGTGCTCGAAGGATCGACCTGAGAAAAGTCCCTACAGCTGCGTACGCCGTGAGACAGGCAGCCAGGATGGCAACTCAAACTACGGACAGTTTAAACGCCGATCAATCCTCTTACCAAATCCACCTAACGTGTAATAATCTGTACAACGATGGAATAATTCAAACGAGGGCGAAGTGACAGACAGCAATGAGTCTTCAGAATCCGCTGTTTAAAAGATCGAAAGGCAGAAGGAACCACTAGAACCGAGGTAGATAAAAGAAACCACAATCCACACGGCAATCAAGGAGGCCGTCGAACTACACGTTATGCCGGATAGCATCGGCAAGGCGAGGAAAGTACACAAAAATACGCTAACCTCCAGGGCAGGTAACTGGAGCGTTAGCGGCCACTAGGCAGTAAAATGCCGCTGGTTGCGCTTCATCAAATAATAACACAAAATTCGAAAGCTAATAACAGGCAGTAGCAGACGGCTACTAGATTCCGCCATCTCGACACGCTCCACTTGCTCCTGTTCATCTCACGGCGACCCTCGAGCAGCAACGCACGAACGCACGAACAAACGCCATCCTGTCCCCATACGCGTCCACTCTAAGCATTAACGACAGCTCCAAGTGCAGTTGGTTGCACAGCTGCCGCTGGCCGTCCTATACTGCAGCGGCGGAGGTCACGCGCTCCTTGTACAGAGCTGCTGGAGGTGTGGCTCAGTGGGGACGCACCGTTGGGTTGTAATATTATTGGAGTTCAGATACTTTGCATATGAGATATTTGTCATAAAAGAAAAGGACAGCCAACGTCCTGTAGTTCGTAAAAATGCTAAGCATCACAGCGAGCGAGTAAAGAGACGAAATATTTTTTTTTTTTTTAATGTGCGCCTATACCAAGACGAGCGTCCAGCGTTTAAATACTCTAAATAAACACTATGACCCGCTGGGCGCAGATATTTAACATTATTGCCGCAGCTCTTGATAACAAGAAGCTGCGAAACAGAAATAAAGACATATTCTAGATACTTCATTATCCCATTGTACTTTTGGTCGCCGACGTGTTAAGACGTACTACATAGCGTTGCTACAAGATGTATTTTTATTTTGTGTAAAAACTATGTGAAACGACGAACAAACGTTTCGGTAACTTGGGTGAGGATATAATGTTCTTACGCGCACGCAAGGGCATTTAATTTTAAGAAGGAACGATCTGACAAAGCAGCGATTATTGGACTGCACCATGTACAAAAGAAATATCAGATGTAAGTCATGTATTTATTTTGTATTTGTCAATATCTAGAAGTTTAAATCCAATTTGTTCATTTGTTTACTATACAATAATATCTTACGATGTCGTAATTTTCTTCTTATTCTTTTCTTTCAATAACCAAAAACGATGTTCAAATTGCATATGAGCTTTGTTACAGGTTCGTTCTTTATCGCGGTGTCTCGATTGTGTTTGGGACACCACTAATGTGTTCAACATCCGATCTATTTATCTTTCTCTTGCGAAATTCCACTAATTTCATTTCCGTTATCATATTCAAATAGGTGCCTTCGGTATTTTCTTCGAAGATTCTGATTGTGTGAAGGCAATCCCGGTCAAAAGATCAATTAAGAAAACCATTTGGCGTAATCAATCCGTACGTCTCCTGAACGCAATCGGGAACCGACGTATCGGTGATCCATTAATAATCTCTCACTCTTTTTGAGTCGTACTAAAAACGGCCACACAGGATAGCCTTAAGTACGCAATCTAGCGTTAGGTTGCATTTTGTCAGTAAATATTACCAACAAACAGTGACAGCATCACTATTATTATTTACTACTATTTCTTATACAGAATTGACCGAGCGAGGTGGCGCAGTGGTTAGACACTGGATTCGCATTCGGGAGGACGACGGTTCAATCCCGCGTCCAGCCATCCTGATTTAGGTTTTCCGTGACTTCCCTATGATACGTGATACCACAAGGTGCGCAAATGGGTTAGTGACAATGAAAATTTGTGCTGCACAGGACTGGAACCTGGATTTACCACATACTGCGAATGGTGGGCTGAACCAGTTATACTACACTGACACGTGTTCAGGACCGACCCAAACGTCTTCAGTGTTACTGTGTGACTACGTACTGAACTTGCACAATTGCTGTTATTCCTGTAGAGGAAGAGACTTTCGTTAACATTGTCGAGCCATGCATGCATGTCTGAAGGGCAGTCCATAGTATGTCTATAACACGGACAAGGCAATTACTACTACTGAAACATATATGGCTATTGTCTACCTGTCAATATCCTTCTGCAATTTCCACAAGGGCACTCCCTCCTGCTAACGCACAACGTATCAGAACATTACTTCACCCCTTATCTCCGGTCAAGGAAGACCTGTCACGGCTGTCTGAGACACCGTTCAGCTTTACCATCTCAGGGCAATTATGGAAGACTCCTTACCGCTATACTTCGTGTTCATCTGTACATCTCCATGGGCCGAAACGCATCAATAAAAAATAAAAGAAACGCAATTTTCTGCGCTAGAAGAGAGAGAAAAATTTTGCAAAATCAAAGTCTAAAAATCTCGAATAAATAGGATCGTTTCAAACTACATCGGCTACGAGTCTGCATAAGATGCGGTCGTAGAATTGCCAGTTCAGCAGCTCAGTTGGCAAAGTTGCTCTTTCAAACTGGTGTTGTGGGGAGGAGGCGATCATAAGACTCATCTTGGTCAATCCTGAGCTGTTAAGTCTATTATATAGGGCAAACCTGTTATCGCTTTGAGAGGCTTCCCACCTTCGTCTTGTCGAATGATGGTCCAGTTCACTCTTTACTCAAATAATTAAAAAAGAGTAGCTTCATTAATATTTAATTATGATAGCTAACTTTAAGAAATAGAATGTCTGAAAATAATTCAATAAAAGCCGTCAAAATGATCAGATGTGAAGTTTTGTAGCCAAGCACTTGTGAAATAAGATGAAAGAGCTTTTATAAAAGTTCATTACTTGTTTCTTCTCTTTGAGGAGTTTTAATCAGCAGCATTTCACTGGTAATTATTCTTAATAATCAGCAGAAATTCTTCAAGTTTTGTGCTATAAATGCATAGCAGCTTTAGACTGTTCGCCTCCCTTACATAAATTTCTGCGAACGCCGCCGGCCGCGGTGGTCTAGCGGTTCTAGGCGCTCAGTCCGGAATCGCGGGACTGCTGCGGCCGCAGGTTCGAATCCTGCCTCGGGCATGGATGTGTGAGATGTCCTTAGGTTAGTTAGGTTTAAGTAGTTGTAAGTTCTACGGGACTGATGACCACAGATGTTAAGTCCCATAGTGCTCAAAGCCATTTTTTTCTGCGAACGCCTATGCGTGCCCCCATCTCCTCCCCCTTAAGTTACAAGCTGTCTGACTGCCATATTTCCAAGAAATGAGTGAGGCTTCGGAAGAGGGGAAGGGACAGGGAAGACTTCAGGGAAATGGGAAATTTGTGGTAAGTTCCTATGGGACCAAACTGCTGACATCATCAGTCCCTATCCTTACGCCCTACTGCTTAAACCAACTTAAACTAACTTAAGTTAAGGACAATAAACACACCCATGCGCGATGGAGGAGTCGAACCTCCGACGGGGGGAGCCGCACGAACCGTGGCAAGGCGCCTAAGACCACGCTGCTACCACGCGTGGCAAACTTGAGGGAAATGCGATGATCGTTGTCATACGGTGGCTATGCATGTAGGCAGCTCTACGGTCAAATGTCAGATTTGATCAAAAGCTCTGCTTCTATGATCAAAAGCTCTGCTTCCATGATCCAAAACGCCTTTTGCTCTCCTACTGCTGTGGCTACTTGTCTTGCTGCAAACTAACCTGTTTCACAAGTTACCTGACGTGACTGCATCGCCGGCCACTAATAGGTCTGTCTTCTCGGTCACTAGCAGAGTGGGACCGCCAAGATACTGAACGGCGTTGAGTATGGTCCTAGGGTGAATTCATCGATTCCAAATTCATCTGAGAGTCGTGCGGTTTCGACCAACGTGAGCAGCAACATAGCGGAACGATAAAACGACGGATCTCGAGCCGGCCCGGATCAAGTGCTCATGAGGCCTGTGTTTCTCACCCGCATACTATAATAATATACTTGTACGGATAGTAACTAACAAATTAATTCGAAAACGCCACCTATCGTTAAGAGCTTCTTAAGAATGTAATTTTCCTACTCTTACACTAATGACGATACCTGCAAATTAAGTGTAAAATATTACTATTTTACACTTAATTTAAATCGAAGCTTCTGAAGAAGCTACTGTTGGCTCTACACGACTCCTTATCCGAATCAAAAATATACTGGAGGAATTATAATAAACGCACAAAAATTTGGCCGGTCACGTCAGAGGTGAAGCAGGGTGCAGAGGTAAATAGATTTATTGTTGCGGGGTGAGAGGGAATGTTTTCTTGTTTGTCTTCCAGTGCTAACAACTCACGGGCATGTGTGTTCTTCATACCGATCAGCTACTACGGCAGGAGTTTCAAACGGAAGTAACGTGGATTTGCGAAGGCACGTTATAGGGATGGTCATCTTAAAATGTAGTACGTAATCACCAAGAAATATTAAATTAAATTAAATTAAATCTTTTGTAACGCAATCCTGTGGTAGAAAAAAAATTTCATTTGAAACATCTAGTAAACATCTGTGATTGCACTTTTCTCCTATAAAGCATTTCAACATAAGTACAGTGACTGTTATCAATCATCCAAAGACGCGAAAAACACAAAAACACCTTGTAAGACTACTACAAAATCACAACTTCGGGGTCGCAGAGTCTGAAACCGAGAACAGTCGACACGAAATGTTTCCAGTGGTGCCAGCTTAATGAAATTATCGCTTCCTTACCATAGACAGTCTACTGTGGGCTCCCCCTGTTTAAATACACAATACAATACACGATACCAGTTAACAATACATATGCAGCTCTAGGTGCTCTCCTGTCTGCCCCGCCAGGCGTGGTGGCCGAGCGGTTCTAGGCACTTCAGTCCGGAAACCGCGTGACTGTTACGGTCGCAGGCTCGAATCCTGCCTCGGGCATGGATGTGTGTGATGTCCTTAGGTTAGTTAGGTTTACGTAGTTCTACGTTCTAGGGTACTGATGACCTCAGATGTTGAGTCCCATAGTGCTCAGAGCCATTTGAACCATTTTTTAACCTCTCCGCCCCACCACAATGTCAGTATTGGCTGTAGAGGAAGAAACTTGGTCGAAACACCTTCTTTCGTGAGGCAAACTAATATTAAAATGCGATTTTTGAATGAGAACGCAACGAAGTCTTTTACAGACTGCAGATGATATAAGCCCCACCTACTTTCCGGGGTTGCGCTGAAATTCTAATTATTTGCGAATCCAAGCACAGAAAAACCAGTTCCAATTTTCTTATATTTCGCCTATATGGTGTTGTAGTATAAGTGGTCGGTAGTGTACTTAAAGATACAAACAGGGGTTACAGAAAGATAATATTAATTTATGGTTTTTTCTAACTGTGGGTGACGTCTAGCACTTTAAAATGGACTAATACACTTGAAATACTTGGTTATACTGCAATCGATACTCGCAAATAAATTACAATACTTGCAAAGGTAACAATGACTTCTTGGAATGAAGAACTTCATTTACATATGAACGTGCTACCAGGCAAAGATAAAACGTAAAGCCTTTGAAGTTCAACCTAAGCACCGAAGAAGCAACGTAAACTCTTAAGAAAAATTATGAATTTAAGTGAAAATTGATGGAGTAGTGATTTGCAGCTTAAGTTTACTCTTGATATGTTTTTTGCTTCAGCTTGAATAAAACCAAAAAGAGACGTTCAATGGAACAGAGACAGTATGTGCGGAAAAAAGGAAAAAATGGAAAAGTCATTACAAGTGTAGGATCTCAATAAGGAAAAGATAATGAAAAGTATCAGAAAACAAATCGATCGGCTGAGCATCAATACTGGCGAGAGTGCAAAAGGATACAGACAGAAGGGAGGAAAATTTGGATTTAATGTCCGTCGAAATTGAGGTCATTACAGACGGAGCACAGGGTCTGAGGGTTTCGAGGGTGGCAAAGGAAATTGGCCGTGCCCTTTCAAAGGAGCCCTGGGCACCTCACTCGGTAGGATAGATATGATTTTCTGGGGTGTAACTGGCTGTGAGTCCACCGGCGTATGTCTGGTTTTCATGCTGCGATAAATTTCGTAATTTGTCCAGCGTATCGGTTACTTCTACGCCCTTGTATATCAGCCTTACTTTCCTTTCCGTTCTGTATCTCGTACTGCAACTGTACGGTCCACTACAACAGTTTTACAGCTTTTTCTTTACGACTATAGGAGCACGCAAGAACGTAAACTGAATGTTATGACGACGCTTTCGCTATCACAAGGAAAATTTTCGTTCCCGTTTGTGTAGATTGCTCTTGCACATCTCATGGAGACGTAAATTTCATCGAGGACGTAAATTTTCGCCTTACAGCATATATCAGCAGCATCAGCATGTCATACAAGTTTCCTTCGTAGAAACGACGCTGCGAGAGTTACAAGATTTCCATCTCATCCCGCTGTTTCAGCGAAACGTAAAATTGGAAGGCGTATACGTTGATTAAGAGAAGCGGGTACATCTGCAAGCGTTTAAAGAAGATATGTTTACCAATACAGCACAGAATCAGCGAAATTCTTCCATTTTATGACCGGAGCGGTATAGCCGCCGTAAGGGAAGCGACACATTGGAGGGCTCTACTGAATTAATCAAGGCGAGTTCTTAGCGGTTGAAAACAGCAGATGCAAGTGAGACATCATGTTAAACTAAAACTTCTACCATGTGTCTGGATATGTTAGATAATTATGACATCTCAGAGGACAATGATTGTTCCAAAACCGTACTTCCACAGTGTATGGAGTAACGTTAAGTATAATTTGTACGACACCCATCGTCGGGAAACGCTTTCATTTAAAATACTTTTAATATATCACTTGCACGATAGTGGCAGCTCGAGTCTGAACTGGTATGGGAAATCTAACTTTTAAATGTTGATCTCAAGTCACAGGGCATACCTAGCAGCACACTGAACTGCTACGAGTTCGTTCAACAGAAAGGTTTGGTTAGGAAAATGGTGTAAACTCGTAATAATGGTATCCGTATCTCAATATTCGCTCTATCACAATATCTTAGCCAGTAGGGAGACACACGTGCTCTGAAAACAGCGATATATAAAAAAAATAATTTAAAAGTATTAGTTACAGACGAAAAACGAATATCTTTTAAAAATAATGCATCACGCAGGAAATTTCATTCGCGTTATGGCTGGCACAATCGATATGATCAACTAATCGTCTTGGACAACATTCTAGGCAGTACAGTCTGGAGCCGCGCGACCGCTACGGTCGCAGGTTTGAATCCTGCCTCGGTCGTGGATGTGTGTGATGTCCTTAGGTTAGTTAGGTTTAAGTAGTTCTAAGTTCCAGGGAACTGATGACCTCAGAAGTTAAGTCCCATAGTGCTCAGACCCATTTGAACCATCTTGGACAACAAGTTTGGCAATCTTCTATCTTGCCAAAAAGAGGCTATTGAGAAAACATTGTTGAAGCACAGTTACTGAGATTATAAATTAAGAACCGCCGCCAGTGATAAGCAAGCTAGAAAACTTTAACTCACAAAACCGGTCTCGGCTTTAAATATGTTCCTTTACATAGTTGCTACAGGATTTATTTGTTGACGTCTCATTTTGTGATTACTTAATGCTGTGGTTCACTAAGGTAACAAGCGTATTTTCGTATTGAAGTGAGTATTCAAGTGGTAATGCATTTTAAATTGAAGAGCAATATTGTTTACTGTCACGTGGCAACCCCACTCAGCACGAGATGTCTTAGTCCACGACAACATATGAGTGATGATACGTCGAAATTAATTGATGTTCAAAAAATGGCTCTGAGCACTATAGGACTTAACTTCTGAGGTCATCAGTCCCCTAGAAGTACTTAAACCTAACTAACCTAAGGACATCACACACACATCCATGCCCGAAGCAGGATTCGAACCTGCGACCGTAGCAGTCGCGCGGTTCCAGACTCTAGCGCCTAGAACCGCTCGGCAACCCCAGCCGGCTATTAATTGATGTGCTACAAGAACTAACTGTTTTTTGTGATCGTATCTATTTTGCCTTGACTGATGTAGAAGTTAATGATGGTCAAACATGACTTACTATTGCTATTGTTCGTGCATATTTCCTTCACGTACTCTAGCTACTAGTTTGGGGAACTTTCCACCCCGTGATGTATTGGCTTATATGATAACACAATCTTCAGTCGCAACACGAACTTATAGTTCTGGTAATTTCTTTATTGATATCCAATATGTGTTCTAATTAGTCTCATGTGTAAATTGTCGAAGAATGATACTGTTTGTGTGTTTATTACAGGACGTGGTTCAATTTTGTTGCCGATCTATCTTTGACAAGGCGCTTTCATGTAACAACAATTTCGATTTTTTCCCATAAAATAATCAAACGAAAACTGTGAAACTTGTGTCCTTCTCGATGTAATCCCCCTACGACTTTACACATTTTTCATAACGTCGACGCCATGATTCCGTTGCCGCTGCGAACGCTTGTTTAGGAGTCTGATTTGATCACTGGCATAGCATCCACGTGTCATTCATTTTCACACTAGATGAAAATAAAGTCCCAATCACGCCACCATCACGTGTTAACGTTCCCTGACAACATGTAAAGCGTTGTGGTTGTACGTCAGCATTCATGGCACCCACCTAAAGGACACTTTTCACCACTTTACGTATCGAGATCAGTCTTCATTCTCTGTCACATTTTCACAATGAGTGCAGACGTATTTTGAAACAAACCGCATGTTTCTTGTTGTATACACAGTTCCGCGTAGTCAGTGAGTACACAAACTTCCCACTAGAGTGCGCCCCGCTAAGCACAACAGCGCAGGCGCTCTACGAGATGGCGCTGCCATAGAGACGGACCAAATTCTGCTTCCGCCGACCCGCGTATTAATATGTAACGCAGCTAATGAGATTGCTGCTAACGTAGAACCTTTTCTCCTCGCGGATCACACTCGCGCAGTGATATGAACGCGAGAGGTATAATAATGAGTGTACAGACCTCCGATTATTCAGTCTGCATTAGTCTGCGTTAGTTTGTAGTCAAGTTTCAGTCTGCACTTAATAAGATTATCATATCCCTGTACATAGCCATGAAGAGAAATGTATAGGCACTTTGTCAAGTATCAGAGATATGTTAGAATACGATTAACGTACCAAGACTAAAGGAACTTCAGATTGTCAATTGTAAACAGCATCCAGAATCAAGTTACGTAATATCTATGATTTTTATTATTTTAATAAGTGTCTGTAGGTCTGTTTAAAGTTGGTCGCCGTCAATCTGCTACTCTAAGCGTGCAAGTGGCATTTCTATCGTCTGACCTAACGGCAGAAGATAAACAGGACATAATAAGAGCACGAGACATATTGCTGACACTCGCCTACTTCATTAGAGCGACAAGTCAAATAATCTGATGGTGTGTGTACCGAAGGTCTTACAGTACGCACACCACATTTCTATTGGTTACAGGCCTGAGAAAAAAAAAACGGAGGTGTTGTAAATTGGTTGCATCTCAAATAACAGTATACGATGTATGTCAGTGACATAAATATGCAGTACTATCACATGCTTCCCCACTTTCGTATAATATTTCCAACCTGTGTAAATGTAAAGATATGTCAGACGGTTTGTCCACCAACAAAAAACTCTAACAACATTCTGCACACTGAAGAAATGCAGATGATAAACGGGTATTCATTACACAAATATATTATACTGGAACTGACATGTGATTACATTTTCACTCAGTTTTGGTGCATGGATCCTGAGAAATCAGTACCCAGAACAACCACCTCTGGCCGTAATAATGGCCTCGATACGCCTGGGCATTGAGTCAAACAGAGTTTGGATGGCGTGTACAGGTACAGCTGCCCATGCAGCTTCAACACGATACCACAGTTGATTAAGAGTAGTGACTGGCCACCACTGACCAGACGTTTTCAATTGGTAAGAGATCTGGAGAATGTACTGGCCAGGGCAGCAGTCGAACATTTTCTGTATCCAGAAAGGTCCATACAGGACCTGCAACATGCAGTTGTGCATTATCATGCTGAAATGTAGGGTTTCGCAGGGATCGAATGAAGGGTAGAGCCACGGGTCATAACACATCTGAAATGTAACGTCCACTGTTCAAAGTGCCGTCAATGCGAACAAGAGGTGACCGAAACGTGTAAACAATGGCACCCCATACCATCACGCCGGGTGATACGCCAGTATGGCGATGACGAATACACTCTTCCAGTGTGCATTCACCGCGTTGTCGCCAAACACGGATGCGACCATCATGATCCTGTAAACCAGAACTTGGATTCATCCAAGATTCCACAAGTTTCTTCAGGTATGCAGTATGCACTCGCTCTTCGGTGATTAGATATCACAGACCTACCGGCTTGTAGGGGTAATGACTGGTACGTTTCGTCTGCTGCTCCATATAATCCCAGATATTTATTATGAGGTTTAAATCGGGTGATCTACTGATCTAACTGAGGTGCGACAGGTTGCCTGAATGTTCGCCAAACATGAATATTTGCGTGCGGCTTTGTAAATAAGGCTGTTGTTATCTTGGAAGACGTGAGATCTTAAAAGCGTAGAAGAAATTATTGCTGATATAAACAACCTGTTTCTTGTTAACCTGAATTAGTAGGCCCAAGCCATAATCTGATTGAGAAAGTCCCCGGAGGTACACATTTTGCCGATTGCAATCACTGAGTTTCCAGAAGGAGTGAAACCTGTTTTCTCTCTGTTCTTCTTTAAGTTGGTTGTACCATTGAGATTTGCAGCAGTGGGCATCATCGGGAAGGCTTTTAGCTGGACCACTTACGCCCTTTCTCGTAGTATACTGTTGCCCGCAGTTCCGCTGCTCTCCACCTCTCAGAATGTGATAAAGTCTTCTCCCTCTGCTCTATGCTCCATCTTGATTGCAGATATTATTGTCACCTGCTGCAGAAGCACCACTCTCCTCAGCAGCTGTGTTCTCTCCTGCAGTAGAAAAGAGAGAAAAGTGCTAATGTATCATTTAGTGACTGCGGTGGTACCACAAAATGTTCTTATCGTGCACTTAAGCTCAACAGCCCATTGTGGCTGTTACCTCGTCAGTTAATTCAAATTTATCGAATTTACAGTGTAATTGTTAGCTTACCTGAGCAAAATGCTGATACACTCATGCATTATCTTCCAAATCTTCAGAGAGATCACAAAGTCATTATTCCCCTTCAACTGGAGCTCACGCACCTTCAAACAAAGCGTACAGACTGTGACAATAGATATGCATTCGTTGAACAAGAGACTGCATCGCTCCGTGCTCAACAGTGTTCCCAATAATAGAGGAGTTACACAGGGTGAACATTAATAAAATCGACAAACTGCAAGGAGAGGAAAAAAGGTCGTATGAACATGATTCCGGAAACGCATCGCTGCCGCGTTAGATGGCGCTGACGATTGACAGTTCCTCTGACCAAGGGCCGTGTGTTCCTTACGTACTGCAGGCTGTGTGATTGACAGAACGTACTGTAAGCAGCATAATCGTCAGGTATTCGTGTCGGTTACAATCCGAGATGGTGTCTGCGTATCACCAAACAGGTGGAAACAGCCGCGAGGCAACACGGCTGTACAAAAACAAGCACCCTCACAGACATGAACCACATCACACAACACTTCAGGCTCATTTCGGGCAACCGTGTGATCATGGGTCCCTTCAGGCAGACGAACGTGCACGGATGTGGCGTACTCTGCTTACACCAGATTTGGAGGACCGGGTTCTACAGGATATTGAGACGAACCGAAGTACAACAGTTCTGTGTGCATGGTCGTACGCAAACATCATCTCTGCTTCTTCTCGACGTGACTACTGGACTATTTTGCTGTTTACAATATGCTGCGTCGATCAGACAGCCCGCACCAAACAAGAACACACGACACGAGGTCAGAGAAACTGTCATTCGTCGGCGCCCTTTACCGTGACAGTGATGCATTTCCGCGCAAATGTTCATAGGACGTTTTTTTCCTTCTGGCAGGAATCCATCCCTGCAGTCTGTCGGTTTTAATGATGTTCACTCTGTATAAAATATCTGGACATGAATGTATTGTGTTTTTAAAGTAGCTTCATAGATATAAACATTAAAAAATGTGTAGCATCGCTCTAGTTCCCGGAACTCCTGAAGACAGACGTTGACTGTGGATGTTTTATCACAGACACAATCCCTTTGACTGTTCAGAGATGTCACTAAACCCGCCCAAAGATGTAAACAACCGTGCATGCAGCCCCTATTACACGGAGGGGATCCGACAGTCGATCTGTACCAGGCATTCCATCAGGAAGGAGGTACACAGCTCGTGTTGTCTGAAGTTCAATTCAGCCTAGATGGTCAATACTGCGGTTTGATCGCGTCCCCATTGTTAATGTGTGCCAGGAAGGGCTCTCAATAAGGGAAGTGTCCAGGCGTCTCGGAGTGAACCAAAGCGATATTGTTCGAACATGGAGGAGATACAGAGAGATAAGAACTGTCGATGACATGCCTCGCTCAGGCCGCCCAAGGCCTACTACTGCAGTGGATGACCGCTACCTAGGTATTATGGCTCGGAGGAACCCTGACAGCAACGCCACCATGTCGAATAATGCTTTTCGTGCAGCCAGAGGACCTCGTGTGACGACTCAAACTGCGCGCAATAGGCTTCAGGATGCGCAACTTCACTCCCGATGTCCATGGCGAGGTCCATCTTTGCAACCACGTCACCATGGAGCGCGGAACAGATGGGCCCAACAGCATGGCGAATGGACCGCTCAGGATTGGCATCACGTTCTCTTCACTGATGAGTGTAGCATATGCCTTCAAGGAGACAATCCTCGGAGACGTGTTTGGAGGCGTCCCAGTGAGGATGAACGCGGCCGGCCGCGGTGGTCTCGCGGTTCTAGGCGCTTCAGTCCGGAACCGCGCGACTGCTACGGTCGCAGGTTCGAATCCTGCCTCGGGCATGGATGTGTGTGATGTCCTTAGGTTAGTTAGGTTTAAGTAGTTCTAAGTTCTAGGGGACTGATGACCAAAGATGTTAAGTCCCATAATGGTCAGAGCCATTTGAACCATTTTTTTTTCAGGATGAACGCGTTAGACATACCGTCCTGCGAGTGCAGCAAGGGGGAGGTTCCCTGATGTTTTTGGGTGGCGTCGTACGCCGCTGGTCGTCTTGGAAGGCGCTGTAACGGTTGTTCGATACGTGAATGCCATCCTCCGACCTATATTGCAACCATATCGGTAGCGTACCGGCGAGACATTCGTCTTCATCGACGATAATTCGCACCCCCATCGTGCACATCTTGTGAATGACTTCCTTCAGGATAATGACATCGCTGGACTAGAGAGGCCAGCATGTTCTCCAGACATGAACCATAACGAACGTGCCTGGGATAGATTGAAAAGGGCTGTTTATGGACGACGTTACCCACCATCCACTCTGAGGGATCTACGCCGAATCGCCCTTGAGGAGTGGTACAATCTGGACCAACACAGCCTTGATGAACTTGTGGATGCCACGACGAAAACAGGTCTGCATCAATGCAAGAGGACGTGCTACTGATTCTTAGAGGTACCGGTGCGTACCGCAATCTGGACCACCACCTCTGAAGGTCTCGCTGTCTGGTGGTACAAAATGCAATGTGTGGTTTTCATCAGCAATAAAAAGGGCGAAAATGATGTTTATGTTGATCTCTATTCCAATTTTCTGTGCAGATTCCGGAACTCTCGGAATCGAGGTGATCCCAAACTTTATTTGGTCTGTGTAGTACTTAAAATTAGCATAAGTCCAAAATGGCCAAAAAGGACTTGATTTTCCCCCGTGTTCTTAATGCCCCATGTAGTATTCAGTTAAGTATTGGATAAGATGGTCCGCATGGTTCTGATTAGATAGTATACATCTCTGTTCACTGTCAACAGCGGAATGTCACAAATCATCTGGTATCAGTTCTACACAATCTACAACAGTTCAGAGTGCTCTTGTAAAGAGGTGACTCATAGTCTGGTTATAAAACGCAAATGTAAAGAAAAGTGCATCATGGGATAAGGTACTTGATATAGTCTGCTATGTCCAAAGCTGCACTGGGCCACAGACGATCCCGAGTAGTAAGCGACTCTGCGCTGGCTGAGAGCACTGCGGACTCCGCGTGTGCCTGTGGCAGAGATGCGTGCACCAGCTGTGCTGACAGGCCGGTCGCGTCTGCACAGCTGGCCCTGAGGGCCTCCCCCCGTCCCCGGGCTGCCCTTCTGGCCGCTGTTCACGGTGAGGGCTCCCCGGCGCATAAAGCCCCCCGCCCTGCCGAGGTCCCCGCCCCGGCACCTGCGCTTAATACGCGGCGAGGCGACGCTTTATTAGCGCGTCGTAAATGCGACGCGGCGCGATGCGCGCCCAGCGCGGCTCGGCTCCGGCCGGTCGTTGCCGGCGCCGCACCTCTGGGGCTCGTCCACACTCGGCTCCGTGAATACAGCGTCGCTCGGCAACGGCTGCAGCCTGCGTCGGAGGGCGGTTGGAGCTCGCTCACAGGAAATCGTTTCCGCTACTTCAAATGTGTCTATTAAAATTATTTGAGAGGTTAGGCAACTGCAGCCGAAGTTGTACATGGTGAAAAAATCTTCCGCACTGGCTGTTAAAAGGCTTTAATTAAAAAGCCACGACTGGAGTCGCCCAGTGGAACCGCACCTTCTGGTGGTCTGTACAAGAAATTGAGACATTAAAGAATTACAATAGTTTATGACATATTTACATTTTTTACAGAATTAACTGCAAATATTTCTGAGCTGTGCTGCGGCTCGTGTTAGTGCCATTGCTAGGTTGGCATCGTTTCATTGTTATAGTTACGGTTGTCATCTTATTTTTGTGTTACTGGCGCCACTCCGTTAGCAAGTGTTGTATGTCCGATAGTGGCAGCAGCGGCAGTTATCGATATCTAGTAACGGTGGTACTATCTTTGTGGCGACCTTGTGGTGTTTCCAGGACGTGTGAGTCGGCAGTTCGCTTGGGTACGGACAAGCAGCCAGGTCCGCGCAGCGCGGGAACATGCCGGGACCACTGGCAGCACGCATCCACTGTCAGATGGAAGGGCTGTAGTCAACCGGACCCAGGAAGTTTAAGTCGAGTGGACTTTAATTCAAGTAGTGAAACCTCCACCATTGTGAGATTCGCCATTTGCTTGCGTGTTGCTGCTTGCAGTGTCGCCGAGACGAAGAGCAGCGAGTGGAGCGTTTGGGGAAGGCGAACCTAATTGCCTTCCTCTTCTTATTATTAATTGTAGCTTTCTATATATTAATATTTGTGAAGTTCAACCAGTGGTATTTTTCCTACCTAGTATCCGCTAACGCCCCAGTTACCAGCCGTGGAGCTTAGTATATATTATGGCAGTGTACTTTTCCTAACCTTGCCACTGCTGTCCAGTAAGGTGTGTAGTTAGATACCTTCCTTGATTTGTGCGCCGGGTGGTGTGTGTGTGTGTGTTTCTTACTCTGGTAGTAGTGGCTCCTCTCTGCTTGCAGATGCTCTAAACACCGGAGTCTGAAGACGTAGTGTTGACCACTGGTTCCGGCTTGGGTGTGTTATTCCATTGTTGCATTGGTCATCGGACATTAGGTCGGTATTATACAATCATATTTCTTTGTCAAAGATTTGATCAAAGATGTGATCAAATATTCCGTCAAATATATTTGACAAAGATCTTTGGCGTAGCGCTAGAAAGGGTATTACACTGTCATCATATTTTTCGTCAAAGTTCAAGATGGCTGAAAACAACAACTGGTTATTAACCGCAGCAGTTGCATGTACCACAATTGCACTGTGTGCACATGCGGAAGAGAAACGGGGGAAAAAAAGGAAACACATCTGGGTGAAGCCGTGGGTTTTACGACGACACAATAAAAGCAGTCAACAAAACTTGTTACGTGAGCTTATAGTGGAGGACGTCAAGTCGTACATCGATTAAGAATGGATGGATTTATGTATATGCTCAGTGAAGAGTATCCTCATATCACAAAGCACAATATTCATTTAAGAACTACAACATCTGCAAAAGACAGGCTCACTGTAACACTCTGATTCCTTGCTACAGGAGAGGGTTAGGTTAGGTTAGGTTAGGTTAGGTTAGGTTAGGTCAGGTCAGGTCTCCAATCTTCGTAATCTATTTTTGTATTCAGCGTGCCTCACGTTGTAAAGCGCCGCATCAGCTTCATACATCTCTATTAATTTGTAGTTGTCAGCACACACCAATTGTATTTACCGGCAATGTTTATAAAAACACTACAGACGACAGAATGCAACGATGCTAGCGCTCCATGTGGTAACATGTCACATTGCAGTGAACAGAAGACAAGCGACTTCTTTGATCAAATCTACAGCGAGGCCCTAGATTTGATCAAATATTGGACGACATTTGGCAAAGTTCCCTATTTCACCATCAAATATCTTTGACAAAGATATTGGGAAAAGATATTTGACAAAGAAATTTGATAGTGTAATACCGGCTTTAGGTAGATTCGGCAAATGATTATTGGTCATGCGTTTAAACTGCCACTTGTCTGAGTTACCATCTCGTGAAGTGAATGCAACTCTTAGCTACCTGTCTCTTTGCTTGCGAAGTTTTGAGGGTTTTTCCCAGGCGATCCTTGGAGCAACGTCTGCGTCCGCCTTCCCTCCCCCGCCCCCTTTTCCTTGGTTTGGTCAGATTTGATGTTTTTAATTTTAACAACTGTAATTACAAGTTTGAAGATGTTTAACTTGTTCTTAAAGGATTGCCATTCAGGCCTTCGGCGGTGAAGCAGTTTTTAAATTATTGCTATTGAGGCCTTCAGCCGAGAAATAGTTGAATTGGTTGCCATTAAGGCCTTCAGGCGTGGGTGTTACTTGTCTTAAAAATTTTAATTAGACAATTGTATTCTACAAGTGACATTTTGTTGTTTGTTCTTTTAAAAATATTTTAATAATTGTAATTGCAGGCTGAAGTAGTTTAACTGGTTCTTAAGATTGCTATTCGGGCCTTCAGCCGTGAAATAGCTTCTTTAAATCATCACTATTGGGGCCTTCAGCCGAGAAATAGTTTTGAATTTGCTGTCATTAAGGCCTTCAGCCGTGGAACACTTCTTAATTTATTGTCAGCTTTTATTTGAAAAATAAACTAACCAACAGAATTGGTTACGTCCCCGATCATAATTGTAACCCAATCCTGCCTTCCTTGGTACCAGGTTACAATTTCCTTTCTTATGGTTTTTTCAAAGGTACATGAGAAGCGTGTTTCTGAATTTGTGCCGTTTTCAAGTGTTCCTGTTGACATTTCATTTATAGAGCATTTATTATCTGTATATTTAACATTACTGTGAGATTTTTATCTTATATTATACTTAAGTCTAGATGAAGTGACGTCCATAAAACTTCTTGGAAGTATTTTTTTTATTTTTTACGTTGTTAATGTAGGCCATTATCTACCTTCTACAAAAATTTCGTGCTACTTTTTGACAGGTGTCAAATTTATCGTTCCTTTAACGCGTTATGTTTACAAGTAAATTATAGAGTGTGGCAAATATTGAACTATATGAAACCATATCAACATAACTTCTGAACCGTTTATGGTAGGACGTTCAAACTGCACGATTGGCAGCGGGGCATGATGAGAATAAGTATGTGCATATATGGTTTTGCTTAGTGACGAAGCCGACATTCATTTGGACGGGTTCGTCAATAACCAAAATTGGCGCATTTGAGACATTGAGAATCCCTATTTCGCGATCGAGAAGTTTCTTAACCTTCAACGAGTGATGGTGTTGTGTACAATGTATAGTCACGGAATAATCTGTGCAATGTTTCTTTATTGGAAGGGGGCTATCGAACGGTACGTGAAGGTTTTGAAAGATGATTTTATCCTCATTACCCAAAGTGACCCTGATTTCGACAAGATGTGGTTCATGCAAGACACATGACATAGCTCGACCCCATAGAAGCAGGAGACTGTTTAGAGTTCTGCAGGAGTACTTTGAGGACCCTATTCTGGTTCTGGGGTACCCAAAGGTCACTAGCATAGGCCTCGATTGGCCGCCATATCCTCCGAATCTGAACAAATGCGACTCCTTTTTGTGAGGCTATATTAAAGAGAAAGTGTACAGCAGTAACCCAAAAACCATTGCTGAGCTGAAGCCATTCAGGTCGTCGACAACATCGATGTTCCGACACTTCAGGGGGTGATGCTGAATTTCGCCATTCGTCGGCGCTATATCATCGCCGAAGATGGCACGCATATCCGACCTGTCCCAACCTAAATCCGAATATCTGCACCGACGTTTACATGTTGAATAAAGTGCGTGTACGCCGTAGTTTGTAAGTATTTTACGTTTTTTGTCATATTGTTCAATGATTGTTAGTCTGTATCTTAGGCAGTCAGGGATTTTTGCCAGAGATAATTTTGCATTATCTAGACGTTCGATCTTAATGCTGACTATTGTTTTTTGTTTAGCGCGTTGTGGCCGTACCTTTTCTTTCTCTATTATGTTAATAAAGTTTTCCAGATAATTTTTATGTTTTCGGCCCAGTTGTTCGTTTAGGATGTAATTTGGATAAATATTTGTGTTTGTATAAATCTATATTTCTACAAAATTATCGTGGTTTGTCGTTTTAGAATCCTATGTAGAATTTTCAGAGCGTTTTCGATTGCAGTCACTCTGTGGATTTTATTTCTTAAGTGTAGGTAAATACTTGATTGGTTGCTCTCGCAATCTCGCGTGTGTTCTTTAAGTCTTATACTAAAGCTGCGTCCTGTTCGTGCAATGTAAGAACTATTGCAGTCGTCATAGAAAATTTTGTGTACACCTGGAGTAGAAAAAAATAGGGACGTCGCCTTCTCATTATCTCAGTTTTCTTTGTAAGTTGTTGGTAGTTCGAACATGACCTGTATTAACAAATGTAACTCAACGAAAGAAGTGGCTTACAAGGCACTTGTTCGCCCGACTTTTGAGTATTGTCTATCTATCTGGGATTCCTATCAGACAGGACTGATAGAGAAGATCCAACGAAGAACGGCACGTTTCGTTACGGTATCGTTTAGCTGGTGAGAGAGCGTTTTAGAGATGCTAAACAAACTCCACTGGCAGACGTTACAAAAGAGGCATTGTGCGCGCCGGAGAGATTGAGTATTGAAATTTCGGAACAGCACTTTTCATGAGGAGTCGGACAACATATTATTCCCCCCCCACCCCTTCCACATACATCTCACATATTGACCAGTAGGAGAGAACAACGCAATAAAAAAAAAAGAAATTATGTTCCAAGATCTTTTATGGGCGTCTATCCTTTAGACGTAAGTATAATGTTGTCGTTTACCTTTGCAAAAACAAAGAAAAATAAAATATTTGCAGCTAATTTCGTAAAAGTATAAAGAAGATACACTACTGGCCGTTAAAATTGCTACACCAAGAAATGCAGATGATAAAGGGTTATTCATTGGACAATTATATTATACTGGAACTGACATGTGATTAATTTGGGTGCATAGATCCTGAGAAATCAGTACCCAGAACAACCACCTCTGGCCGTAATAACGGCCTTGATACGCCTGGGCATTGAGTCAAACAGAGCTTGGATGGCGTGTACAGGTACATCTGCCCATGCAGCCTCAACACGCAACAACAGTTCATCAATAGAAGTGACTGGCGTACTGTGACGAGCCAGTTGCTCGGCCACTATTGACCAGACGTTTTCAGTTGGTGAGAGAGCTGAAGTAAGTGCTGGCCAGGGCAGCAGTCAAACATTTTCTGTATCCAGAAAGGCCCGTACAGGACCTGCAACATGCGGTCGTATATTATCCTGCTGAAATGTAGGGTTTCACAAGGATCGAATGATGGGTAGAGCCACGGGTCGTAACATATCTGAAATGTAACGTCCACTGTTCAGAGTGCCGTCAATGCGAACAAGAGGTGACCGAGACGTGTAACCAATGGCACCACATACCATCACGCCGGGTAATACGCCAATGACGATGACGAATATACGCTTGCAATGTGCGTTCACCGCGATGTCGCCAAACACGGATGCGACCATCATGATGCTGTAAACAGAACCTGGATTCATCCGAAAAAATGACGTTTCCCATTCGTGCATCCAGGTTCGTCGTTGAGCACACCATCGTAGGCGCTCCTGTCTGCGATGCAGCGTCAAGGGTAACCGCAGCCATGGTCTCCGAGCTGGTAGTCCATGTTGCTCCAAACGTCGTCGAACTGTTCCTGCAGATGGTTGTTGTCTTGCAAACGTTCCCATCTGTTGACCAGGTGATCGAGATGTGGCTGCACGATCAGTTACAGCCATGCGAATAAGATGCCTGTCATCTCGACTGCTAGTGATACGAGGCCGTTGGGATCCAGCACGGCGTTCCGTATTACCCTCCTGATTCCACCGAATCCATAGTCTACTAACAGTCATTGGATTTCGAGCAACGCGAGCAGCAATGTCACGATACGATAAACCGCTATAGCGATGGGCTACAATCCGACCTTTATCGAAGTCGGAAACATGATAGCACGCATTTCTCCTCCTTACATGAGGCATCACAACAGTATTTCACCAGGCAACGCCGGTCAACTGCTGTTATCGGCTGGAAAATTTCCTCATGTCAGCACGTTGTAGGTGTCCGCACCGGCGCCAACGTTGTGTGAATGCTCTGAAAAGCTAATCACTTGCATACCACAGCATCGTCTTCCTGTCGGCTAAATTTCGCGTCTGTAGCACGTCATCTTCGTGGTGTAGCAATTTTAATGGCCAGTAGTTTATGATATTATGACCTTATGCAAGCAGGAGGCCCATCAGAGAAGAAGTTATTTAATATAGCAATAAATTTAAAAATTGATGTGTTACGAAACGCCATTTACCAAGGAGAGCTGGGTACTCACAAGTTTCTTTATCTTTTTAAACAGTCATGGCGTGGGAAATTAAACGTTACAAGCCAAATCCCATCGTAAACCAGCAGCTCGCTAAAAGCGGTTATCCATTATGAAACTGACTGGGATCGCGTGGCATCTATAAGTAGATGGAGTCGGATAAAAGTATTTAAATTGTTGACTCCCGTGTAATTATTGGAGCTAACTAATAACGCTACATCAGCATGTCTTAACTTAGCCAGATAGAGTCTTGTTTGTCTTACCATACCATGTACATCATGGAAGTCCGCATTACGTCAACTTTAACGGTACTGATGGGCCGGAATTACGAGCCACTTGTGCGAGGAGGCGTTAGGGCGAGTCTCAGGCCAAACTGATGCTATCTGTGACAAGAAAGCCTCCATTCTAATTTGCAGGTGGTGCAGTATTGAAATAAGGGTATTACACTCAACGTTTTAGAGGAGGGTGAAATTTATGGAGATAAGGAAGCTCTTTGAAGTTTCTGTGAGCGCCGAACTCTCCCCTCTAGGCGTGGACCCTAAGCCACAGAGCTTCAAGTGCCAAGCTGAAGTGCATGTTGCTAAATACTGCCGCAACTCGCCGCGGTGCGTAAAGTGCGCCGGCACGCACGACAGCCGCCCCTGCGACAGACGACCAGAAGACGCACCAACTTGTGCTCGCTGCAGCGGGCCACACGTGGCAAACTGGCGTGGCTGCCCAGGTTTCGCCAGCGACGGCTGCGCTGGAGACAAGGCGCAAACCGCCGTAAGTTCCGCCGAACGAAGATGCAGCCAAAAAGAGAGTAGACAGCTCCCACTGCCCAAAGGCGGCAGGAATATCGCGCCAGTGAAAGCGGCGCGGGGAACCGGCCACCGGCGGTAGCACAGGAGGCGCCGCAAATGCAGGACAGGCGATTGCGGCATTCAAAGCCCCCATGGACGCAGATAGGGCAGCTTTTAAGGCCACCCTGACTGCAGAGACGGAGGAGGCATGCAGCCAACTGCGGCAATTGCGCTCGCAGATGACGCACTTCATCTGTGCGGACGCCACAGGTGAAGAGAAGACGTCTGCCATCGCTCTTCTTAAGGAGCAGTCGGAGGAAGAACACACCGCGGCGGACACACCGAAGAGGAAGACGGAAGATGCCGCAACAGTGTTGAAGCCCATCCGTTCCCAGCGGCTCTGTTCCAACGAGTGGGTTACCAGGGCGATCAGGACGTTCAAGGGCATGGGCTACGTCGTCCGCTACACAGGGAAGACTCAACCTCGGCCCTACTGAGCTTGTCAGCGCAGCCAACGAGTGAGAAGTGGTGCCGCTTCGCGACCGCACATCTCCGAGCGCTTGACTTCTGACGCTCACCCACCAGACACCGATGAGCGACTTAGGCCTTCCCCTGCGCCAAGTCACCACTGACGAAGGGCGGCAAGGGGATCTCACAGCCCAAACTGCAGCACACCGTGCTGCAACTCCGTCACGGACTGATATGATGAACATATGGCATGACTTGGTATCCGCTTGCATCTCACCCACTTCTAAATTAACCCATCCTTGCATGACCTATCGCAGTCAGCAAGACATCCGCTAATGCTCTTACAGCCGACCTAACTATCGCAGAGTTTCTTTTTCCTTGGCGCTTGCCTTGGCACTTTTTTCCCACTGCCTTTCAAACCGCTACCCTTCGTTCTACTTTCGACCCAATCTGTCTCCAGATGAGCGCGTAAAAGTGGTTAACCTTTACCAGACGTACGCAGACATCGTAGTATCCACATCCTGCGACACCTCACTTTAGTGAATAATAACCATTTTGCTGAGACGGTAGTAGACCTTTTGATTTGGCCATCTTGCGTGTGTGGGCATGGAGGGGCTCCACCTCTTTATAACAAAAAGCCTAAGGACTGTTCTTGGGTAGCAACTGAAGAAGACAGCGAGTTACACTATTGAAATATCGTGCGAGAACGACGCGAACATACGGCAGAAGTCCCGTTTTTTCATAATGTCAAGTTTTATTCAGCTTCCTCTTACTTATTGGCACGCCGCGATCCCAGTCAGTTTCATCATAGAGGACCACTTTTAGTTCGTTATCGGTTTAACCTTGAGGGTGAACGATTGGAATTGGGTCGTAGTATTTAGTTTGATGCACCATGGCTGTTTAAAAAGATAAAGAAACTTGTAAATACACGCGTTCATTGATATATGGCGCTTTATGACTCATCAACTTTTTAAAAAACTGTTATTTTTTTAGTTTTTCAATTTCCTGTACAGATCACTTGAAGATGCACCTCTGCTCACGTGACTCCGCTTGTGAATTTTTAATGAAAGTATTTTAACAGCCAGTGCGGAAGATTTTTTGACCATATTTAAATGTCCAAACGTTCCCTGAAATTTGTTACACAAGAAGAATACGCTGAAAGAAAAACAGTGTCAAAATTTTAGCTCTTAAGACACACTGTATGTTTTTTTTTAAATGTTGAACATTTGCAAATTCATAGCTCGCCAGGCGGTTGGAGCAGCGTACATCCCTCTCATGTCTGCAGTAGATGGCACAGGTGCAACACGGTGGGTACACATACTTGGTTGACGGCAGATTGGTAAACAGAAAACACGGCATGACTTGATCGCAATTTGTAAGGCGAATTTCAGTTTTTGTTTATACATGTCACAATTCCTTGAAATTACTATGCGCTAGAATTCACGAATCGTTTAATATCCATAATAATTAGCAGTTTTCTTCGTGGTATCGCTAAGTGTTAATAATAGAGATGAAACTGAATTAATTTTCTTCGCATTTTCTACATATATATGCTTGCTAATAGCATCTGTCTGCTTCCAGAGTTTCACAGCAATGTGGAATCCACTAATGTTTTAAATCTTGTAAAGATGAAATATCGAGAACATGGTATGCAATCAAAATTACTTACTTCTCCTGAAGATCCACATATGTGTTATTTATTCGTTAATTTCTAGGAAATTCATTCGAATGGTTCAACATTTCATTAGAAAATGTGTAAACATTAGAAGAAACAGGGACTAACTCTGACGAGTCCATGAATTGTGGCTCGAACAATGGTTTTGAGCTAATTAAAGTCCTTAATGACTAATACTATAGAGAAATTCGTAGTTTCTTATTAGCCCTTAAAATAATATGTATGAAAGGCTTACGATCAAATAAGGCATTTTGGGAAATGGCAACAAAACGACAATTTTCGTTGGTGTGTAAAATGTATGAGTCTGACGATATACCATCTTACTTTCGGAAAAACATCATCCATACAATTCCGTTGCCTGCAAGAGCCGACAAGTGTATTATCGCACAATCAGATTAGCAGCTCATGCATCCAAGTTGCTAACGAGAATAGTATACAGAAGAATGGAAAACTGAGGATCAGTTTGGCCTTAGGAAAGGTAAAGGCACCAGAGACACAATTGTGACGTTGCAGTTCATAATGGAAACAAGACTAAAGAAAAAGCGAGATACTTTCGTAGGATTTGTCGACCTAGAAAAAACGTTCCACAATATAGAATAGGACAAGATGTTTGAAATTACGACAAAAAGTGGGGTAAGCTGTAGGGAATGACGGGTAAAAATACAATATATACAGGAAAGGAACGGTGAGGTAACAATATGACTGGAAGACGAAGAACGAAGTGCTCGGATTAAAAAGGGTGTAATCTTTCCCGCTATTGTTCAGTCTATACATCGAAGAAGCAATGACGCAAAAAAAGAAAGACTGAAGAGCGGAATTAAAATTCAACGTGAAAGTATGTCAATAATAAGATTCACTGGTGCTTAGCTATTCTCAGTGAAAGTGAAGAAGAATTACAGGATCTTCTGAATGGGATAAATAGTCCAATGAGATTAAGGATTATGAGTAAATTAAAGAAGGACAAAACTAGTGAGAAGTTGCAGAAATGAGAACAGCGAAAAATTTAACTTCAGGATCGCTGATCACGAAGTAAACGTTAAGGAATTCTGCTACCTAGGCAACAAAATAACCAATGACGGACGGAGCAAGGAGGACATCAAAAGCAGACTAGCACTGGCAAAAAGTGCATTCCTGGCCAAGAGAAGTCTACTGGTATCACACATAGGCCTTAATTTGACAACGAAATTTCCGAGAACGTTTGGAACACATCATTGTATGGTAGTGAAACATGGACTCTGGGAAAACCGGAACAAAAGAGAATCGAAGCATCTGAGCTGTGGTGCCACAGAAGAATGTTGAAATGTAGGTACTGATAAGGTAAGCAACGGTTAGTTTCTCTTCAGAATCAGCGGGGATGAGTTTAACTAATATTTGTTATCTGTAACGTCAAGTGGTACTATGTGCTCTTCTATTTACGGTGACTTGGGTATAACTCAATGAAGATAGCTACAAAAAAAGCTGATATTAAACATTTACTACCGATACTCGCCTCTCTCCTACTGTGAATCTTATCAACACGGTCGTGAAGCACGCTGGTCCTGATGGGAACAAACCTTGAAGAAACACTCGAGGTGGTTTTAGAATTTCGTTTCTCCGTCTGTAGGGGCTCTGTACCACCACTCAGACGTTTGCTCTATGTAGCATGAACAGGCACTTGTTTCGTAGAAAACGCAAGAAGGAACTGCATTGGCTGTCCTTAAAAATTACCAGAGTGGGAGACAGCAGGCCACTTTCATTGGTGAGTGGGAATTTTGTGCTTAACTTCTAGCAATTTTGCTCATGGAAACATAAACCAGTTACTGGCTGATAAAGCTCTTCTTGGAGTTTAGCCGTTTTGTTAGGAACCTTATAGATTCGGGGAGCTCTGCCGAGGCACTCTGGTTCGACAGTTTGTAGAAGGCACATGAAGTCAGCTCTGGTAGAGGACTGTTGTCCTGCAGCTTTGCTGGGTCTTATTGAGGACAGCTTACCTCCGAGGGACGAGACGGTGTCCAGCGCCCAGTCCGTCGGCGGTTTCCAACTCTTTGAGGTCTAGTCAGTTACTTTATTTTAAAAACTTTGAAATAAATGTGTATTGTGTTTAATCGCAATGTTGCAAATTTTTCAGTGGAACTTATGCCAAAAATTTACGTTAAGGGCTTTACCTACACATCAGGAACTCTTGAATTTTTGAGTTGTTTTGGGATGGACATAAAGTCGATAAGACATGTTGTTGATGTAACTCGACAACAGTTAACGAATTTAGTTTTTATTATTGTTTTGAGAGTGGGTACAAAGTATCCTCTCCTCCTTCCCCATCCCTTAGTAAAGCGCATTATGAAAAATGTGTTGGTATTGCGAGGGTTAAATAATGTTGAGAATCTGCAGCACAGGAAACGGGAATTCGTCCGGGTTTGACTGGTTTAAAATTTCGGAACCTCGATACCTATGATTATGAATGCCAGGGCACATTAATGACTCACTTAGTTATGTCTTGGGAAAAGGTCGGAGCAACCACTGTGCGGACACGTGGATGGTTTCTTTTTATGAAGATAATTCCCTTCTTCCTCATTCAATACGGTTTTTGTCAAGTGAATCAATCATTAGTTTATAGTGCACTTTCTTCACAAAGCTTAGATGTTTTATTTGCTCTGTATTCTATTTCTCTAGATATAATTTTATGAGAAAATTCGTGTTATGTATTTTTCCCAGTGGTTTTGTAATGAATCAAGATAAAATTGGACCGATATTTTATTTCGCTAGATAGATGAATCTCTTCTTACTGAGATTACTAATTCTTTTTGTGAAACCTTCCCGTCTAATATTGGATGAACGTTTGCTTGCTGCTGAACGCTGCGTCTCTTAAAATCTTTTAACTGCTGCTCTGTCAAGACTACCTGCTGATTATTACGACGAAACATAAAATGTGTTGTCGCCGTGGCCCTCAGTCGTTACCTGAAATTATTAAGACTGATTCTTACCTTTAATTATTTATACTGGATCGCCATCTGACTGCTACAGCAAACTGTGGAATGAATATACTTACTTCTCTTTAACATAATTATAAGCTGCTGGTGGAGTTTCATAATACTTTGTGACTGGAATTCTTTAAGTTGAAGTTAATTTAGATTTGATAAAAGCTGAAGCTCAGTTTAGACTTTTCTTTTAAGATAACAATAAATTCCGTAAAGCATTTACGTGAATGATTTTGGGATAGAAAATTCTTAATGCATTTAATCTGGTAGAAGTTAACTATATTCTGAGAACGATCTTGACAAACAATTACAAGGGGTATAGTTCTTTACAAAAATTCTTAAAAAGTAGCGTTGCGCTACATACCTAATTTTCCATCAAAATTACATAACTATATTCTGAGAACGATCTTGACAAACAATTACAAGGGGCATAGTTCTTTACAAAAATTCTTAAAAACTAGCATTGCGCTACATATAGCGAGTGGCTGGCGAGCACACCGCTTCTTTCAAAGTGTTAATTCATACCTCGCTTACAGCGACCTCCTCTCATGTCTCGCTAGCTACGACTGCCTCGTCTCACATCTTACTCGCAACTGCTCGCTTCCAACGCTCAATGCTACAAAAGTGCGGTCTCGCCGCCAACAATGGTTTTTGGTGCAGACAATCCCTGCTACCATTACAGATGTATTACTGCGCGCTGTTTCCCGCTCTTTCTCAAAATGTATCTATGCGCGGTTTCCCGCTCTTTCTCAATAATACACAATGCAATTTAATTAACAAAACAATTTAAATAAGAAACAGTTCAGATAATTACATGCTAAAACAGTTTAAATACGCCTATTACATAATTACATTTGGGAGAATTAATTGACAGGACTCATTTGTCATGGCCGCCCGTTTAATCACATTTTTTCCGTTACGAGATAATTTTCAGTACCAAATCTGATTTCGTGGTGAACTATCTGCCTCTCCGAATGTCTGAAGGATTGAGGTCATTGCGAAAGCCAGAAGGCAGGTCCAGCTTTGTAGACGTGTTTAAAATAGACTGAAGTACCGACCAAGTAACATAATGTGTTCCTAGGTACACTATCTTCTAGGTGCAGCACTCTAAATGACATTGGAAACAAGGGTTATCCAACAAATCCTTCAATACAGATGAATGTGGCTATAGGGGAAATTGTGCCTTGTAGACGAAAAAAATATACGTGAAATTATTAGGGAAGTGATTGTGTGACCAACATTTATTAAAATGCAGTGAAGTCAATATGTCTTCAAATATTTTTCACTTCACGTACTAATGAATATTCTATTAATCATAATGATTTTTTAATATTCCAGCATGAGATTTTCACTCTGCAGCGGAGTGTGCGCTGATATGAAACTTCCTGGCAGATTAAAACTGTGTCCCGAGTTTTAATCTGCCAGGAAGTTTCATCTTTTAATATTGACGGACAATACAAATATCTTCGTTTTCAAGATCTTAAATATATATGTATTTATGTGAGTGTTACGAACTATTTATTCCTGGCCAAGAGAAATCTACTAGTATCAAACATAGGCCGTAACTTAAGGAAGAAATTTCTGATAAAGTACGTTTGAAGCATAGCGTTGTATAGTAGTGAAACATGAACTGTGGGAAACCGGAACACAAGAGACTCGAAGCATTTGAAATGTGATGCGGCAGATGAATGTTGAAAATTAGATGGACTGATAACATAAGGCATGAGGAGGTTCTTCGCTGAATTGGCAAGGAGAAAAATATATGGGAAACAGTGACAAGTAGAAGGAATAGGATGATAGATCATGTCTTAAGCTATCAGGGAATAACTATCATGGTACTAGAGGGATACGTACAGGATAAAAACTAGAGCAAACAGTATTTGGAATACATCCAGCAAATAACAGAGGACACAGAGTGCAAGTGCTACTCTGAGATGAGAGTCTGGGAGAGGAGAGAAATTTGTTCCGGGCCACATCAAACCAGTAAGAAGACTGATAAAAAAGAACAACAACCTAATCTTACGTAAAATGTAATGAGCATGAGTTTGTGTCGCCTACTAGGCACACGCACTTTTATTATCAAGGCAAACAATCCACTGATTGTGCTACACTTGCTTACTCTATGAAGTGTTTCATTTTCATTACGGCTGTGCTTCGATTAACTTTACAGTAATGATTGCGTTTTAGAGGTCAGTATATAGAAATTTTTGGAATAACGTGTCATTCAGCTAATAAAACGCATCCAAAATGTAAACAAAAGCATGAAACGATGACAGCATTGATATCTTCAGGTTTGGCCTAAGATGGATTGTTTAATATGTGAACTGGGATCATTCCTTGAGATTGCTTATAGTTCGACTTATGGAAATAATGAAAGTCGATTACCCATGCACAAGTCGTTTATCATCTCCAGATATTACTGCATTTTGCCATTTCTCTGTGTATAACAGCACCGTTTTTGATTATTCCGAGGCAGATATGAATGTTATGCACTATGTTATGCCATGACGCATCTATGAGACAGGGCCGGCGCTGTTTTCAGTCGTGAGAACACGACTTCATAGAGGAAACGTGTTACGTACTGCCTGTTACGTAAGAATTCCAAGAGGAGATTCCACAGCTTTGTGAGAGCTGCTCATCCATCATTGGAGACGACAGGTTCATAGAGGGCCGTCATGTGCCATCAGCAAAGTTTACCAGCATCTCGGCCTACCTTCCTAGCTACGTCAGTTCTAATATCTGTAAGACTTTAAACAGTTCCATATTTCCAAACATGATTTTGGTTACAGTACCTATTTCTCCATTTAAGCCAACCATGAGAGGTCGCTCTCTAAATATCAAGTTATTTCCGTTTATAGTCTCTTAACAAGAAACGAATTTCATTATGTACTTGCTGTTCCTGGCCACGTGTAGCTGTGGCTCAGTCTGGTTGAATGGAAAAGAAATAAAAGAGAAAGCATACGTTTCTAACATGTATGGAAATTGGATATCCATCCTACTCTCCTTCTTGCTCCTGTCTCTGTCTATCTTCTCCACCTACTTTGTTTGTTCATTTCCTCCTCCTTCCTCCTCGCCTTCATCTCTCTCTCCATCTGTCCCAGGCTCCCCTCCCTCCCCTCAATGTCCTTCACCTCCTTCGACCTTCTTCTCTCCATCTTCTCCTCCCCCCGCTCCTATCTCTCCACCTCCTTCTGCTCCCTATCTCTGTCCATCACCTCCCCCACCCTTTCTGTGTCCATCTTCTCCTCACCCCTAGCCATCTCCTCCTGCCCCTTCTCTGTGTCCACCTCCTCATTTCCGCTTGTTATTACCATTTCCTCCAATCTCTCTGTCCCTCCTCTCATCAATTTGACTCTGAGCCTTCTTTATTCTTGTTCCAAATTCAGATTCTTCAGTAATATTCTAACCATAAGCCGATAAGCCATAAATACAACTTTCATGTTTGCTAACAACGTTCTCTACTATATAACTTATATATTTCTGGTAACCAAGTTCTCCCTTTATATGTTACACAATTATTTGTATACTGCATATATTAAAACAGGTTTATAAGAACTCGTAAAAATTCGAAAGCAACGTTGTGTCAAAATTTCGAAGAAATTGGTGAAGAAATTTTGGCCGGCAATTCGACTTTCAAGTGAGGGAGTTGAAAACTGCAACTGGTCGGCCAGAACGGTGTCCGCCAGTCACTGAGTCGCGACCATTTTTGAACTGCTCTAGCCATTTGTGAAAATTTGCTCGATTCAAACAACCTTCACCATAAACTTTAGACATTCTACAGTATAAATTCACCGGTTTTTCGCGTTTCGCAAAACGAACAACAGAACGTTGTTCAACTACTGTGGACGTTTCAAGCGGTATCACCTTCTTGAAATGTATGTTTGAAGCTATAAACAAAACAATGTTGATACATCAGGTGATTAGGGCTCATCCCAGTAATGCCAGCTTAAAGCCATAAAAGTACCAAACTTGAGCTGCTAACAGCTTTTTCCCCAGACCAATTTGTCTCTCTAATTATTGAATAACCCTCGTATAATTTCCGAAATTTCTTCACCGATTACTTAGGAATTTTGACACAATGTTGCATTCGAATACGTGCGTGTATTCAAATGCGAGGGGTTACACAAAAGACGCACATGTTCGAAAGCAATATTATATCAAAATTTGAAAAAATTCCTTGACGAACTTTCGGAGATTTATGATTTTGAACAACAGAACATTTTTAGTTATATAAATATCCTGAATATTTCCGATCTGCATCCAGCCCTTGCGCAAAACACCTTTCGTATTGAAGGTGTTAAACCTGCTGTCGAAGACATGGATTCTTCTGTACGAACCATTTGAGGATTTAATAAAAATTAAAAACAATATCTTTGTCTCTGCGATCAGATGCAAACGCTTTTGTTTAAGGTTTATTTTTTACATTTCTTTTCCTCAGAGATTTTCATATTGTTTGATGTATATTTTGTTTGGCACTATTTATATGAATCACAAGCTTACTGAGTCTTTGTTCATTTAGTTCGTTCATAAAACGACGTAAGAATGAAGAAAAAACCGAAGGGACAGCCAGCAAAATTTTGACGGGAAAATTGCACGCTATAGCTGTTCCACTTGAATTAAAACAGTTTAGAATGACGCGCGGGTGATTATCACGTAGTCTTTATGGAATATACATGTAGTGTGAATACTTACAGGTATATTGCAACATTTCGAGTTGAGACATCTCGCAGGGGCTGCAAACAGTGCAGGTTTCTGCTCGGTTAAAGTCGTCACGGGCTGCGGCGAAGTTCATCGGAGAAAGGAGGAACGGATAAAACGTTCAGCTTCGCTGGGGCGACTTTGTTTACTTTTCGGCTAAATCCGGAAGCTTATGCGAAGCCAGAGAGTGGATTTGGTGAGTAACTTTTTTCTCGGAATATAACTTTCCCAGACCAGCAAGAGCATTTTTATGTGAGCTCAAGGGCTTAGAGCTTATAATGTTTTACGGTTCCGTTACCACTGAATCTTCTCTTTGAACTATTTTGTCGTCTTTCTCGCCGAACTGTCGCCACTCTGTTCTGATTAGAACATCTAGCATTTCTAATGCCACAGGTTGTAAAAGAAATTACATGCAGCGTACGTTGTTACGCTGAAATGACGCCTATTTTCCACTAATTTGTTTCCTAAAGTAACATTTCAGTGTATTTCAAAGATATTGTCACGTCTCCTGCAAAGAGATTTTGGACAAAACAGTAAGCTGACGTAAAACAGTCCCGCAATCTTAAATTTGTTGTGATCGACGATTAGTCTTGTAACGCTGAAGACAGAAATACAACGTTAAATTTTGACCTGATTGATTGACAGTATAGTTCCAGTATGTTAGGACTGTACTCAAATATGGTTCAAATGGCTCTGAGCAGTATGGGACTTGACATCTGAGGTCATCAGTCAACTAGAACTTAGAACTACTTAAACCTAACTAACGTAAGGACATCACAAACATCCATGCCCGAGGCAGGATTCGAACCTTAGCGGTTACGCGGTTCCCGACTGAAGCGCCCAGAACCGCTGTAGTCAAACGAAATAATCAACACCAACTAAATACATCCTCTGCTTAAGACTTTAAAAGAGTTAATACGTTTAATTTATTTACTTAGTGCATTACTTAATGCTCGTGGGGAGTTAACGACAGTGTCAAAATAAGTTTATTCGTCATGAGACTAGATATTTTTGTATAATTAATTTCGTATTTTGAAATGTTTAAAACATGACTGCGAGCCATGGAGTCCAATAAGCGGGTGATCTTGTGAAAGTATGTTCGAGAGATCTACACTATGTTATCAAAAGTATCCGGACACCTGTCTGAAAATAACTTACAAGTTCTTGGCGCCCTCCATCGGTAATGCTGGAATTCAGTATGGTGTTGGCCCACCCTAGACAGCTTTCACTCTCGCAGGCATACATTCAGTCAGGTGCTGGAAAGTTTCATGAGGAATGGCAGCCCATTCTTCACGGAGTGCTACACTCAGGAGAGGTATCAGTGTCGGTCGGTGAGGCCTGACACGAAGTCGGCGTTCCAAAACATCCCAAAGGTGTTCTGTAGGATTCAGGTTAGGACTCTGTGCAGGCCTGTCCATTACAGTGATTTTATTGTCGTGTAACCACTCCGCCATAGGCCACGCATTATGATCAGGTGCTCGATCGTGATGAAAGATGCAATCACTATCCACTACTTGCTCTTTAACACTGAGTAGCAAGAAGGTGGTTCAAACATCAATGTAGGCCTGTGCTGTGATAGTACCACGCAGAACAACAAGGGATGCAAGCCCCCTCCGTGAAGAACACGATCACACCATAATAACCCTAATACCATCACCTCTGAATTTTACTGTTGGCACTACCCACGTTGGCAGATGGCGTTCACCGGGCACTCGCCATACCCATATCCTGCCATCGGATTGCCACATTTTGTACCATGATTCGTCACTCCACACAACGTTTTCCCACTCTTCAAACGTCCAATGTTTACGCTCCTTACACCAAGCGAGGCGTCGTTTGGGTTTACCGGCGCGATGAGCAGCTTCTCGACCAAGAAATCCAAGTTTTCTCACCTCCCAACTAACTGTCATAGTACTTGCAATGCATCCTCATGCAGTTTGGAATTCCTGCTTGATGGTTTGGATAGATGTCTGTCTATTACACATTACGACCCTCTTCAACTGTCGGCGGTCTCTTTCAGTCAACATACGTCGGCCTGTGCGCTCTTGTGCTGTACGTGTCCCTTCACGTTTCCACTTCATTGTCACATCAGAAACAGTGGACCTAGGGATTTTTAGGCGTGTGGAAATCTCGCGTACAGACGTATGACGCAAGTGACACCCAATCACCTGACCACGCTCGAAATCCGTGAGTTCTGCAGAGCGCCCCATTGTGTTCTCTCAGGATGTCTAACGACTACTGAATTCGCTGATATGGAGTACCTGGCAGTAGGTGGCAGCGGAATGCACCTAATGTGAAGAACGTATGTTTTTGGGGGTGTCCGGATATTTTTGATCACATAGTTTATTTGCTATATTTAATAGCTTTCATTTGGCATATATCTAGCCTGTGTACGTACACTTATTAAACCATGTGATGTATCAAAAACCTACAGTGATGTTAATCAACTTCCTTAACAATTTTTTGTAGTTCCTTAAGTCTTAGCTGAGAGCAAAGCCCCTCGGGATTCCGCTCGCTATGAAGGACTCTGCACCAAAGAGATGAGAGGTAGAGCTTCGAAATCCGTAGGAAAGTCCGATGTCATTACGAAGAATAGGAACCTATCCTCAGCACAAATCGATGAGAGTGCAAAAGTACAGGGTGTGAGGCGTAGCACAGAGCCTAAGAATGAGGTGTTGGATTGACAAACGGCCGAAAGGAGTTCACAGTGGCAGCGAAGGTATTAGAGGTGCAATGTGCCGAAGAGGGTCTATTATAGTGATGAAAACATCACGACGGCATCTGGCCAAGGGATAAGTATAACTGAATATTTCGAGAAAAGTAGTCCATCTTGCTGTTTTTGAAAATCATAATCGTTACAAGAATGAGTGTATCGATATATGGTGCTATCCTGTCTCAGATTATTACTATATATCCATTGTTAAAAGTAGGACAAGGTTTTTAGTGTTATGTCAGTTTTACAAAGTTTCATCGGAATTTATAAATATTGCTACTGTGAGAGTAGCACCAGAAGCTGCCAATTTTCTTATTTATGATATTAAGATTTTTGGATCTGGAACACCCAGTTACAAAAATTTTCTTCTCGGGTGTGAAACATTTGACAGATCATGTTACTGCCTAGCGTTGTTTTATTTTCATTGTTCTTATTTAATATTATTCAATAAGGTTTAAAATCATGAGTTATGGCAGCCAAAGATCTGCAGTATGAGGCCCTGTCCTCCTGCCAATTTCATTGTGATAGAGGGTGGAGGAGCTGACAGAGGTTTGGGGCAGACTCTTGCCCTTCGCGTGGGAAACTGCCACTAAAAGAAGGAAGAATCAGGAATCATCCATGCATGATGGTGCGAAGGGCAACGGAAAAAACACATTTAAAGGTTATCCACATTACATGTAGCATGTGTCATGGTGATCAGATTCCGAATAAGGCCCCCTTTTCTGATCTCCGAGACAGACTGTCAAGAGGTAAGTAATGATGAGAAAAGGATTTAATAGGTATCGGAGCGTAGAAAATGTCAGGAATCAGTCTGAATGTGATGAGGAAGCTAGGCGATGCATAGTCTCAATCTAGCCGTAGTGGAAGTCAGGGAACTGAAATGGGAAAGAAATAAGGATTTCTGATCAGACGAATATGGGGTAAAATCAATAGCAGTAATCTATAGTAAAACGGCCGTATGATTAGTCATAAATAGGAGGGTTGAGCAGAAAATGGACATCTAAGTGAGTGGATTATTATCATCAGAACAGCAAGCCAAAACCAACAACAATGTTGGATGCAAAGGTCACAAACAGAAGATGAACAGCAAGAGAAAGTACACGAGATGTGGGCAATTCAGTGTATAAAGGGAAATGAATATCAGACGTCCCCTTAGAAAAAATATTGAATTACTGTGCTGATAAATCTTCAAACAGCTGAGCAATACTGAACGTACTCAGACAACTCGCTCTTTACCTATTCTGATCAACACTAAACCGACACACAATATTTTTTACCGCAACGCAATCTGACTTTCAATAATCCCTACATAAGAATGGCCCTGACTAACATTAACCTATACCTTTCACAAATCACTTACGTCACAAAAATCTTCGTTACTCGAACTACTGCAATACAGCGAGCGCCACTACTTCCAGCTAAATAAAAGATTCTAACTACTGACGTCACAAACTACTGATAGGCATAGCAAAGGAAAGATTTTGATATAGAGCAATGTATTTACCTTCATAGTGTTCAAAAGTCATAATATATATAGCAGTTCATGACATCTATTCTTAGAAATGTACTGTTTCTGGTGGACACACGTCCAGATCATCCGCTCTCAAAAATCCGCCATCTCACTTCCCCACATCCACCACTGCTGGCGGCTCACCTCCAACTGCGTAACGCTACGCGCTGTTAACATCCAACTGCTCGACACTACAGTAGCGACTATTGCAAAAATTCCCGACCAGCCTCAGACTGCACACAGCACAGTCAGTGATTTTCATATAGAGCGCTATTTGGCGTTACCAATAAAAAACCTAAACAGCATACCTACAGATCGAAACACTGTAAAAGGGGAAGAAATGAAAGTCAGTGATACGGGAGAATATGGGTTCCACAGGAGGAACGGTAAGAGAGAAAGAATGAATACTGCAATAAATTTTACCTAGAAGTAGTAAATATACTGTTGAAAAATCACCAGAAGAGAAGGTATACTCGGAAAATCCAGAGAAGTGCGAGGATATCGGAAACTAGGTGGACTGATAAGAAATGAGGTAATTGGGGAGGACTCGAATATACGGTAAACACTAACAAGCAGATGAGAAAGGATGAGAGCACATGTATTGGGACGTCAAGTAGTAAGTTCCAGAGGAGCCGAAAACAGTAAGAGAAGACAGAGAGTGAAGTGTTATACATAAGAGAAGAACTCGTAGTGGGCGTGTCAAGACAGTCGGAAAAGAGGCGAAAAAATGCAAAATTCACTGACGTTGCTATGGCAATCATGGTGAGTTCCCGTGGAGAGGTTTCTCATACTAATTTCATCAGTTAGTGTGGAGGTGGAGTACATTCTATGCTCAGTGGGGAAGAATATGTCATTGCGCTTTATGTAAGCTTTCTGTCTATACCTTGTGCCACTGGCACCTGCTTTCAGAATCTTACAAATGTAAGTTTACATACCGAGTTGGCGATCAGACAAAACCAGGATGCTAGTAGCTGCGTGTAAGTTCAAAACGTGTGTGAATTTTTAAGGGTTCAAAGTGCTGAGGTCATCGGTCCCTAGACTTACATACTACATAAGCTAACGTAAACTAACTCACGCTAAGGACAACACATACACCCATGCCCGAGGGAGGACTAGAACCTCCGGCGCAAGGAGCCGTGCAGTTCGTGACATGGCGCCTGTAACCGCGCTGCCACTCCGCGCGGCGTAAGTAAAAAAATTGGAACTTTGTAAGAAGATCATATGGGACCAAACTGCTGAGGTCACCAGTCCCTAAGCTTACACACTACTTAAACTAACTCACGCTATGGACAACACACACACCCATGCCCGAGGGAGGACTCGCTCCTCCGACGGGAGAAGCAACGCGAACCGCGACAGGACGACTTAGTCACCACGGCGCGGCGTAAGTCAGACATGTTACAACCAGTCACATTCGATGGTTCAGAATTTCGTACGTTACTGCTGTTACGAAACTTGAAATGAAGTAATGATTAGTTCAACAACCACTAAATGTGACTAAGTAAAATGAGTAGCATCTAACTACGAATAGCTGAAGGTCGCTATAATGGTCTTCACCTTCAAATCGTTTAATGTGATTGTGGATCCACCCACAACGGAACTAATTATCATGCTTCTCTTTTCAAATAATTTCGGGGTGGTAGCTAGACTTCTTTGTAATGTGTCAGTTTACAATCAGACGCCTCAAAAATAATCAGATTATTAAATATTGGGGTATATAATTATATACTAAGAAAAGCGAATCAGCGAATTTTCAAAATGTATAGGGACTTTACTGCGCCATGCAACGAGGTATAGTTAAACTGATATATTTAAGAAAAAGATTAAGTCATAAGGAAAAACGGCGTAGAATGAGGAAACGATGTAGAAAGCGGTCCACAGAGAATTATCTAAACACCACTTAAGTACGAGTGATATTCCGTCACTTACTCGAATTAAAAAGCCAGTGTTCGCTGTACTGATAACACTCCTCGTGTAGCACATTACAATCGCCTACAGCAGCGAACTTGAACGAACTATGTCCGGTAATGATACGAATACGCGCTGAAGGCATTCGTTGATGTAGTTGCCCAGTTTGGCACGAGATGGCAGGAGCGTCTGAAATGCTGCGGTGGCTCTAGTGTTCTCTGGCGTGGCCGTTACCTTTCGTACCAACTGAATGCGTGCTCTACGTTAGCGACCTACTGCGGAATTTCGTGTTGAACCTACGGGATAATACAACGCATAATACCATAACCACGTGTAGTAATTTGTTTTTGCCACTTTTCGTCGGCTGTATTCGAAAGGACGAAATACACTTTCAAGAATTCAGTTTTGCTGTGGTAACGATCAGTATAATGTTACCGAACCTTCGGCCGCGTCAAGTTTTTAAAATGCGATAATCATAACAGACGCAGATACCCAACCACATGAGCTAATCCAATTATGCAAAGCATTTAGAAACAACGACTGCAGCGACCATCAAATAAATCAAATGAGCTCAAGCAAGAAACTCAATGGGTTTAGGAAAAGAATTTGCGTTTCTGCAATTCTGAGGAACCGTTCCTGGGAAAAAAAGAAGAAGAAGAAGATGCCGGCGTCTGAGGAGACACACAGTAACAGCGATCTTCAGTTGCCTGTCAAAAATTGAAAAATTGGCTGACAAGTTTCCGAAAGTCTCAATCAATGGGTGCCAACAAAAAACAAGTAAAGCGGTTCTTTGGATTGACTTTGTGGATGGGATTGTTGAAACTCTCTCCATACATCTATATTGGTCTCAGAAGCACTGCTTATTCAGAGATTGTTTCGAAATTTTGATGAGAATGCTGGATTTTGCAGACAATACAAAAGTATTCCAGAATGAGATTTTCACTCTGCAGCTGAGTGTGCTTTGATATGAAACTTCCTGGCAGATCAAAACCGTGTGCCGGATCGAGACTCAAACTCGGGACCTTTGCCTTTCGCGAGCAAGTGCTCTATCATCTGAGCAACCCAAGCACTACTCACGACCCCTCCCCACAGCTTCAGTTCTGCCAGTACCTCGTCTGCTACTTTCAAGACTTTACAGAAACCCTTCTACGAACCTTGCAGAACTAGCACTCCTGAAAGAAAGGATATTGCAGAGACGTGGCTTAGCCACAGCCTGGGGGATGTTTCCAGAATGAGATTTTCATTCTGCAGTGGTTTGTGGCTGATATGAAACTTATTGTCAGATTAAAACTGCGTGCTGGACCGAGACTCGAACTCGGGTTCTTTGGAACCTTGGTAGAGCACTTTCTCGCGAAAGGCAAGGGTTCCGAGTTCGAGTCTCTGTCCGGCACACATTTTTAATCTGCCAGGAAGTTTCAGTACAAAAGTAGATGCATCAGATCGTTTCCTAACGGTTCAGTTCATCATCGACGAACCGAAGAAATGTTTTAAAAACATTATAATCCTGCGGAAATACTATAGACCAACGAGTTCCTAATACCGTTATGAGGACGAATTATACTCAGACAATATTTGAAACAAAAGAGACACAATTATGATGTCAAAATGTTTAAATGTTACTGCGGGATTGGAGACTGATACAATTTTCGAATGTATACTGTTAAAATACTTGATAAAAAAAGCCAGACCAACAAACGTAGTGATGAATTTGTGTCAAGAGGTATTCAATGAAGGCTATTCATTACGTACCGATAATTGGCATAACACTTCAGATTTCCGAAGAAAACTCATAACAACACTATCTGTCGTTTCAGAATGTACGAGTCAGCCTGAAACCGGTAACCATTGCAGCAATACATGTTCACGCAACTGAGACGGACAAAATAATGATTTATCAAATTTTCCTCGATTGCCAAATAAATTACAATGAAAAATTGGAATGCGGGGAATTGATTAGGAGACTAGTCAAGTAATTGCGCTCTTGAAATGGAAAGACGCAAGAGACGTTTTCCACCAAACATTCGAGTGAAAAAGAAAAGTGACTACCAAAAGAGAGCTTTATCGAAAACAAAAATTGTTGCTGAATATAATAAGGGAAAAACTAGTATTGATATTTCTGATCAGATGAGTGCATATACCGGTCCACTGAGAAAGATAATTACGTGGTATCGAAAGTTAGGGTCATATGTGTCCCCATTGTGATGCGACGGAAAATGCCAATCACAGTATGTCGGAAACAGTTGGCAGATGCCCTAACACGGAATTTACAATGAAGGAACTCTGGTCAGTGTCGATACAAGATAAAGCAAACACCAATTAGAAACAAAGGAAGGAAAGGTGCAAAAACTTCTTCGATATTGTTCTGACTGTTACAAGACTAACACAAAAACATTTGCTCGCACTGCAGGTAGAAAGTTAACTGTTAGCTTTTTAATACGTGCAGATATAAACCCCATCTTTGCACTGAGTGTTTTAATAAACTTCATGTAAATTACAACATTTGATTTTTAAGCATTTTACGGCCGTCGCCATGCACCGAAGTCCAAACGAAAAGTACACTGTAGGGCTCACTGGTCTGACGGCGCGCTAAACGTGACAACATTATCATCAGTGATTATATTTTAACTGTAATATAAAATTCTCTCAAAAGCTTTAATAACCATTAATTGTGTCCGTAATTTGCCTTTATTTTAAAAAAAATTTATTATCATCTGTTTTTTTTATGTATCTTAAAGCTTTTAAATTTGTATAGCGTTTGACTGAAGAGATGTTTTATCTGCTGCCAGCCCGTCCATTCGTTGGGAATTGAAATAGCAACAATAATACAAGAAAAACGCTTCATCAGCAGTCATTCCACTCTATAAAGGCCAATCAGCTAGAGGCATTTTAACCACTTGACGCGGCTGGAAGTTCGATAACTTTTTATTTCATAGTACATTTTTTAACTTTTCGAGCCTGGGCTATCTATCAGCGTCATACAATAATAACACATTAAAATATTTGTATATCATCACACTCTTTCAACAGAACTCTGTTTCATCGTAACACGTGTCCTTTCTCAGAATGATCTAAACCTGGTGTCCCAAATCTTTAGGATTGGTGTTTTACCAGATGGCAGGACATCCTTGAGCGCATAATGTGAGGAACAGAACTATGGTCGGAACTGAAGGTTTACTGTTACTTACATAAATGTACGCCTCTTAGTGACAACGTACAGCAACACTTCGGAGTCGCGAAGACCAATGTCAAGATATGTGTTACCACGAAGAATAAAATTTTGTCGCAAGCTCTCCAATATCACTGTTCTCTATTGTACAACGAGATAGGTAGTTAGGGCCCTATCGGTAAGTTCCTCTTTAGTTTATGGTATGGTTTCATACACCAATCACATCGTGTAATGCCTCAGGAAAATGAGTTCAGGTGATCGTGTTCACCAAGGCACACGGCGTCTCATTCCAATCAAAAGTTGAGGGTACTCCGCAAGAAGACGGTAGTTGTGGCGAGCGTGGCGTATAGATTTTCATAATTCCAGACATGGTTATTGATGAAGCTGAAAACACCATCACGGTTGAAGGAGGCTTCATCCGTTAAAAGTACTAACCTAGAGTAAGTTCGACTGTACACTATTGCACTATATAATCTACTTGACGAACTAAAATCTGTGTTCAAAATCATTTCACTCTGTTGCTTGTACACGAGAGGAATGCAACTGCTACTTTACCCGGACTCCGACTGTACAATATTGCACTATATAATCTACTTACCGAAGCAAAATCTGGGTTCAAAATTATTTCACTCTGTTGCTTGTACACGATAGGAATGCAACTGCTACTTTACCCGTATCTACACAGTTTATCTTCGAAGTGTGCATTTTACGAACAAGCTGATAGTTGGTCATTGACGAATCTTCCTTTTCAACGGCAAACGTCTTGTCCTCAAATACAACTGCGCTCAAAATTGTGTGTGGAACCAGTTTCGATCGCCGTTAACGAACGATAGTAGACATGTTTCAGACCGCATTATGTTCCATATAAACATCCGTTGGCTTAAATGATGTACAATTCATTTACGATCTCAGGGGTGGAATAACCTTTGCGTTGGGCATCTACGCTCTGGTTGGAATCAAAGATTGTCTGGATCCAAGTAATTTCGGGAATTCAGCCATAATTAAACTTCGTTTTCTACTAATATTCCGACTATAAACCGTTCATATACCCGTGGTCTATAATAGCGCCTTTGTTACTCATCAAAACGTCCTGGGTCTCGGCTTCGATCTCGCCACTGTTTAAAATTTTAATGAAAATTATCAGCAACGGCAGCCCAAGATTTCCAGCAAATAAAGACACCCTTGTTCTGTCATCCGGCTTGTCAAAGACGGCGCAGGAGTGTGGACAGAGCTTCAGAGCACTCTCTTGTCCTTGGAGTGGGAAATTGCCCCTAGAAGGTGGATGAATCACCAGTGATCATCGGCATGAGGATGCAGAAGTCAAGGGAAACCACTGAATTAAAGACACATACGTGTATCTGCAGGATCTGTGGTCTGTAACTGAAAAAAGCGTCATGATGGTCTCTCCATTTGAAAAAAGATTCCGGAATAGCCGCCTATTCAGATTTCGGGGAGGGAACTGCCAAGCGGGAGGTGCCCGTGAGAAAAAGATTGACAACCAACGAAAGGATAACATCTAATGAAATGGAGCGTGGAATGTCAGAAGTTTGAACGTGATAGGGAAGCTAGAAAATCTGAAAAGGGGAATGCTAACGCTCAATCCGGTTATAGTGAGGATTAGTGAAGCAAAATTGAAAGAAGAGTGTAGCACCAGATGAGTGCAGGGTAATATCAACAACAGCAGAAAATCGCTTAACGGAGTAGGATTCGTTATGAATAGGAAGTTAGGGCAAACAGTGAGTACTGTGAATAGTTCAGTGAAAGGGTTATTCTCATCACAATCGAAGCAAACCAACGCCAACAACGATACTTCAGGTACAAATGACGACGTCGCAAGCAGAGAAGAGATAGAGAAAATATATGAGGATGCTGAACGGGTAGATGAAAATCTAATAGTGACGGGAGACTGGACTGTGATTGTAGAGGAAGTGGTAGAAGAAAGGGCTACGGGCGAATATGCACTTGGCACTAGGAATGAGAGAAGAAAGACTGATTGGTCAATAAATTTCAGCTATCAACAACGAACACTCTATTCAAGGATCACAAGAGGAGGAGATATACTTGTAAAAGCCGGGAGATAGAGGAAGATTCCAATTAGATGTCATCATGGTCCGACAGAGATACCGAAATCAAATATTGGCTTCTAAGGTATACCTGAGAGCAGATATAGACTCAGGTCAAAATTTGATAGTGATGAAGAGCAAAGTTTAAGAGACTACCCAGGAAGGCTCAGTGTACAGCAAAGTGAGATATGGCAATACTAAAAATTAGGGAGATGCGCTACACGTTCCCTGAGGCACTAGATACTGCGCTAGTGAATAGTTCAGCAGGCAGTTCAGTTGAAGAGAAATGGACATCTCTAAAAAGGATAATCACAGATGTTATAAATCAAAACGTACGTAGCCTGAAGGTAGCTGCGATGATATCGAGAGTAAGAGAAGAAATACTTCAGCTGACCGACGAAAAAAGGAAGTAAAAATGATCAGAAATACAAGTAAGTTAGGAATGAAAAAAATGGAAGTGCCAGGAAACTTATGCGAAATTGCTGCATGAGCAATATGAAGAAATCGACGGAGAAATGACTGTCGGAAGGGCAGATTCGGAGTACAAAAAAGCCAAAACAGCCTTCGGAGAAATTAAAAGGAAGGGTAGTAACATTAAGAGTGCAACGGCAATTCCACTATTAAATGCGGAGGAGAGAGCACATAGGTGGAATAAGTACATTTAAGGGTTCAGTGAGAGGGACGATTTGTCTGATGACGTGATAGAAGACAAAACAAGAATCGACAGGGAAGAGATAGGGGATCCACCATTAGAATCCAGAATTTTAAAGATCTTTGGACGACTTCAGCTGAAATAAGGTAGAAGGGATGGATATCATTCCATAAGAATTTCTAAAATAATTGGGGGAAGTCGCAACAGAACGACTATTCACGTAGAGTTGTGGACTGTTTGATACTGGGGGTATAGCATGACTTTTTGAAGAACGTCATTCACACAATTCCGAAGATAGCAAGAGCCGATAAGTGCAGCCTGTTTAACAACTGATGCATCCGAGTGGCTGACAAGAATAATATATAGAAGAATGGCAAAGAAAATAGAGGATCTGTTAGATGACGATCAGTTTGGCTTCAGGAAAATTTAATGCAGCAGAGAGACAAGTCTGACATTGGGGTTGATAACGGGAACATGACTGAGGGAACGCAGACCTGGAAAAGCGATCGACAGTGTTAAATGGTGCAAGTTGTTCGAAATCCTGAGAAAAGTAGGGGTAAGCTATAGGGAAAAATGAGTAACGTGCAGTACGTTGAAGAAAAAGAGGGAACAATAAGAATGGGAGACCGAGAACGAAGGGTTCGGTTTAAAAAGGGTGTAAGATAGACATGTAATCTATCTTCGCTACAGTTCAATCTATAAATCGAAGAAGCAATGACGGACATAAAAGAAAGGACATTACCTGATAAGATTATTTTATCAAATTGCTATCCTAAGCGAAAATAAAGAAGAATTACAAGATTTGCTGGATGGAATGAATAGCCTAATAAATACCTGACATGGACTGAGCGTAAAGAAAGACGAATGTAATGAGAAGTAACAGAAATAAGAACAGCGAGAAAACTGGAGAATGGGTGATTACGAAACAGGCAACGTTAGGGAATCCTGTTATCTAGGCAGCAAAAATAACCCATGACGAATAGAGCAATGAGTACACATAGAGCACACCAGTACTGGCAAAAATGCATTCCTGATCAAGGTAGTATACTAATACGAAAAAAGATCTTAATTTATCGTAGAAGTTTCTGAGAAAGTACTTTTGGAGCGCTGTATTGTATGGCAGAGAGACATGGATTGTGGTAAAACCGGAACAGAAGAGGGTCGAAGCGTTTGAGATGTCGCGCTGCAGAAGAATTTGAAAGTTAGTTGGACTGATGATGTAAGGAATTTGAAGGTTCTCCACAGAATCGGCTTGGACAGGAATACGTGGAAAACACTGCAAGAAGATATGATGGAACGATAGGGCATGTGTTAAGACATCAGGAAATAGCTTCCGTCGTACTTGAGGGAGCTGTTCAGGGTAAGGGTAAAAACTGTAGAGGAATAGAGGCTGGAATACACCAAGAAAATAACTGTGGTCGTAGGTTACAGCTGAAGACCGATTACACTCCCCCCCCCCCCCCTCCCTCCCTTGAAAAAAAAGCTGTGACGCCCTCTGTCACGGAAATGACGCCCTCTGTTAAGGATGTTCCGTTGAAAATTCTAGCCGACAATGTCGTTGTCTAGTACCAGTGCCGGATATCACATTTTATAAGGGATAAATGCATCATCACGATTAATTGAATCTTTCGTAAAACGCATTTGGGTGGATTACTTGAAAACTAAACCCTAGAAGGAAGTACAGTATGCTACGACATGTTGCTATAATTTTGTACTGACAAGCATAAGAAAATTTTTAGAAGTTATTTTATATGGCGAGAGCGTTATACTGGTAAATTAGTTTTTAATCTGTCACCACATGTGACTATAACCATCTCATATATTTATCGATCTAATAACCACACATTCTTTGGTTTCCTCTGTATTAATTGTTTTGTGATCTTTAATAGGTACTTGTTTTGGTTTTTTCTGATGAAGACACCAATAGTCAGTGTTGAAACCAGGTTAAGTTAAATCTTGTTGCAACCGGTTGGCTGTTTTACGCAAATCACGATACAGTTGTTAAAATCTAGACGTTTTAGCAGTCCATAGCATCCATTGCCCGAATTCAGTGCTCGGCAAATGAATCAGGTGGTAGCAGGCAGGTCGGGCGTTGATATCCTACTAAAGGTTCTTGAACTGTGTGTACAGTACGCCGACATACGATTTTCCACTGATTTTCCACTGATACGCGCATTTGTTCCGTAGAATCAAGTCATCTTGCACAGAGCTGAAGAGAGTGGCTATCTTCGGCGCTGACAGAAAATGAAGGCTACTGCTTATTTCAGATGACAGATTTTCTACGAACGGTAGGAAAGCCATGGAACTGAACCTTTCCTCTTCAGCTTCGTGAGACGGGACACTATATTTCCTCCTCAATTTCAAAACTTTGTGGATCTTCCATTGTGAACAGTTATTACAACTTTTTAAGGTTATTGAGTTCTTCCTGTAGACTGTATTTATCGGTAATTATATGTGTCCAATGTACAAATGTATTGAGGACACTATTGGCCTGCATTCGATGACGACATCTGACTCGACTTGTGAAAGACACAATGTCTCACGGCTTCTTCCTGGTTTTTTGGTGAGCCAAGACATTAAAGAAAGGAAGGCATTTTTTCAAATTAAGGATCGAAAATCCTTGCAGTCAAGATTGCAAATACTTTTTTATTTATTTTGATTACTAGTTTCAGCTACACATAAGCCATCTTCAGATCATAAAAAATATTCTTGATTACTACACTTGCCATAACAGCTCAACACATGGTTAAACTCTTTCTTTTCTTAAATATATGAACTGATTCTATTTTTGTTCATGTAGAACGTTACATAACCTTCTTCTGCCTTTGTAACAGGCCATTGTAAACCGTGTTTACAGTTAGCTACACCCAGCAGCCAAGCCTCCTCGTATACTTGTATTGCAGCGATAAGCACAATTTGCTAGCGACAGTCCTGCACCAAGGGCAATGAGTGTTCATCAGAGTATTATCTTGATCTTATACCTTGTGACGATGCCAGTCATGGCTATCAATTTCGTTTGTTTATTTTCTTAAGCTTAAGGAGAGAGGTATGTTATTAGTCAGACGCTTTTCACGTCACGTGAATCAACGCTACTATTTGCACTGTCTAACTTACACTCAGGTGACAAAAGTCATGTAAATCGTAAACTGCGTCCACAGGCCTTGGTGGATCCGAAAGTCGTGGGATAGCGAAATGCAGATATACAGAAAAAAAGGTTCAAATAGCTCTGAGCACTATGGGGCTTAACATCTGAGATCCTCTGTCCCCTAGAACTTAGAACTACTTAGCTTACCTATGGACATCACACACATCCATGCAACACGATTCCAACCTGCGACCGTAGCAGTAGCGCGGTTCCGGACCTAAGCGCCTAGAACCGCTCGGCAACCGTGGCCGGGACATGTACAGAAGGCTGTAGTATCGCGTACACAAGATATAAAGGCCAGTACATCGACAGAGCTGTCATTTGTACTCAGGCGATGCATATGAATAGGTTTCGGACGCGATTGTGGCCGCACGACGGGAATTACCAGACTTTGAATGCGGAATGGTAGTTAGAGCTAGACGCATGGGACATTCCATTTCAGAAAGTGTTAGTAGAGAATTCAATATTCCGAGATCATGGTGTCAAGAGACTGCCGAGAATACCAAATTTCAGGCATTACTTCTCACCAGGATCAACGCAGTGAGCGACGGCCTTCACTTAACGACCGGAAGCGACAGTTTTGCGTAGAGTTGTCAGTGCTTACAGACAAGCAACACTTCGTAAAATAACGGCAGAAATCAATGTCGGACCCACGAGGAACGTATCTGATAGGTATAGGTATGTCGTTGGGACATGTCTGTTAGGAAGTACGGGAAAATTTGAAGTCAGTGCGCTATGACAGCAGACGACCGACGCGAGTGCCTCTACTGACAGCACAACGTCGCCTGCAGCGCTTCTTCTGGGCTCGTGACCATGTAGGTTGGACCATAAACGACTGGAAAGCCTTGTCAGATGAGTCACAATTTCAGTTGGTAAGAGTTGATGGTAGGGTTCTACGGTGGCGCAGATCCCACGAAGCCACGAACACAAGTTGTCAATAAGGCCGTGTGAAATGTTGCAGTTGGTAAGAGTTGATGGTAGGGTTCAAGTGTGGCCCAGATCCCACCAAGCCATGAACACAAGTTGTCAATAAGGCCCTGTAAAAACTGGAGGTAGATCCATAGCCATGCGGGCTGTGTTTACATGGAGCGGATTGGGTTCTCTGGTCCAACTGAACTGATAACTGAGTGGAAATGGTTTGCAGCCATTCACGGACTTCATTTTCCCAAACAACGATGGAACATTTGTGCATGAGAATGTGTCATGTCATCGGGCCACAATTGTTCGCTACTGGTTTGACAAGCGTATTGCAGAATTCGAGCGAATGATCTGACCACCCAGATCGCCCGACATGAATCCCATCGAACATTTGTAGGACATAATCGGGAGGTCAGTTTGTGAACAAAATCCTGCACCCCCAACACTTTCGAAATTACGGGCGGCTATAGAGGCATCTTGGCTCAGTATTTTTGCTATGGACTTCCAAAGATTTGTTGAATCCATGCCACGTCGAGTTGCTGCACTTCGCCGAGCAAAAGAATGTCAGACACTATATTTTGAGGTATACATCTCGGTGTATAACGCTCTTCCTCATAAATATGAATGATCATTTTTTGCTAGATTAATCTATTGATGGTCATAACGATCGAAACCGACAATAAAATCGAGTATAGAAATTTGTGATCAAAGACTGTTTTAGTTTCCACTTATTTCAAAACATTATGACCATTACCTACTGCGATATTGAACGTCGTTGGTGGCGTTGTGGGTACGTCAGTGCTAAGCATCTTAGTGGGGCAGAGGCGAATGGGGAATCATTCTAGCGGTGATCCTGGCACCAAATGTGGGCTTCGGGAAAGGACGGATTGGTGCGGCCCGTCGAATAGAGAAGCATCTTGGACAAGAGCATCTGTCGGCTCTTAACGTGCTACTGTTATTAGCTTCTACAGACAATAGTTGAAGGACGGTGATTTTGATGATGATGATGGTGTTTCGTTTTAGCACTTTTATTTTCAGAAGTCCATCTTTATTACATAGATTTTTTTACACTTTATGACCGGTTTCGGTATATCGCCATCTTCAGATCGTTAAAATATTCTGATATAAATCATCCTCAAATTAAACATGTGACTCGAATAGAGAAATTTGTGATAAAAGATGGTTTTTGTTTCTGATATTGAACGCACATGTCTAACTTGACAATGATTTGTATCAGAATATTTTGACGATCTAAAGATGGCGATAAGCCGAATGCGGTCATGAAGTATAAAGAAATCTATGTGATCAAGACGGACTTCTGAAAAAAAATGCTAAAAATAAAATGATCACGGACTCATATGCAGACTTTATGTTTTCAATTGATGTTTGGTTTTGTTGGGCGCTCAAATGTGCAGTCATCAGCGCCCGTAAAAGTCCCAATATTTCACATAGTCAAATTTATTTACTCAGTCCGATTTGGCTACTGACACAAATGACGATGATGAGGAAAAGATGACGACAATACAAACACCCAGTCTCTGTGCAGAGAAAATCGCCAACCCGGCCGGGAATCAATGCTGGGACCCCGTGATCCAGAGGCAGCAACGCTAGGCTCTAGACCACGAGTTGCGGACGAAGGATGGTGAAAGCACGAGTAGGTGGCAAGGTGTCGGATGTCCACGCCTCGTCACAGAACGTGAAGGTCAGAGGTTTGCTCACTCTAAAAGAGGCGTAGATGCCGAAATATTAACAGATTTTACAACAATCTGCATACAACAATGCTGGTACAAGTGCAAGTGTTCTGAGCACACTGTTCAACGCATATAGTTGAAAATGGGACTCCGGACAGACGATCCATACGAGATGCCGAGTTGAATCAGCGACATCGTCAATTACGACTGCAGTGGGCGCGGGAACATCGAGATTCGACCTTGGATCGATGCAAATGTTCTAGCAAATGGTCGAGTGAATCCCGTTTCTTGTAACACAATGTCGATGGTCGTGTCCGAAACGCCGTTATTCAGCTGAACGGTATCTTTAAATAAGCTCCGCAATACGGACACGGACGGGTGTGGGCAATATTTCGTTTTACGGGACATTCACCTGGGTGTCCACGGAACTGTCCGTATTAAAAGGCCAGAATCGTCACATAGAGAAGCTTGACAGTGAACTCACATTGGTGTCTTGCTCAAGCAGATTCGTCTGACGTGAACCCGACGGAACACAATGGAGACTATCGCGCGCCAACTCCATGCTCACAAATGTATACATTCCTCCGGAAACGGCTTGTTGATTCTATGCCACAGAGAAACACTATTGTATTACCATTCAAAGGTGGCTATCAAGCATGTCATGAGTATAGCTTGGTTGCGACTCTGCTATTGGTCTAAGCTGTGAAATAGCCTGTGTTAATTCAAGTGTGAGTTGTTTAATGATTCATAAAATTTTATTAAAATGTAACGATTATTTATTTCTAAATCACATTTTTCATCCTTCGAAAACCCTCCTCCACATGGTATGTCTCGTGCCTCTCAGGGTCACAACCGATCAAGGGTTCTGTAATGTTTAGGCTAGAATCGTGGTGATTGGCAAGGACGTAAGAATGGTAAGAGAGAAGAAACTTGTATGCCTTGGAAGGGAGTAAGAATCGAAAGCGAGAAGAAACTTTTATGCAACCAGTACGGTCACGTGAGCATATGTCTTCTCTATCTCCTTCTTAGTTGTGATCATGGCGCACTGGTGCAAGTCGGAGATCTCTATGAATTTGCCTGATGATACACCCATTTTCAAGGGAGACAGTTTTAATATGATTTTGAAGTTTACCGCGTCCGACATGGTACTACGAGCTCTGTGTGAAAGTGTCTCGAGAACATTTCTGTACTTGATGGTGATGCCTCTTCATTTGCACTATGCCCTAGTTGGCCGTCTGTTTCCCTCGGTCCAACCGCATTCAACTCACGTCTAAAAACTCTTCTCATTTGCTTTTCTATGAGACGTATTCGTGTCGAAGAAGAACATATTGACTTTCACATAGTTGATATAACGGTTTGTTCGACATATTCTGAGTAGAAGTTTGCGACGGTAGGCTATCCGCGGGTTTGTAGTCATTCGTAATGTAGGAGGAAATACGTCGGGATAGGGAGGTTACGAAATAGCTGTCAAGCTACTATTAAATTTCTCACCAGTATATTCGGAACCCTCCATGAACGTTGATGTCCCTCCTGACGAAAGACGGGACTGTCAACGGACCAGTAGTGCATGTTTTGGTCGTTTACTTGGACATGACTGATAAATGTGGCTTCATCACTAAACAATAAACATGATGCATCGGGAGTATCCTGTCTCAGTTCCCATGTACATAAATTAACACAATTGTTTCCTTCTCTTACATTGTGTAGGTGTTACTCTACCACTTTCACGCAACTGGGTGAAGGGATTTATAAATTACTGGCGAGATTGTTGACGTCTTTTAGGATAGCTTGCCGCATATGTCGCACTAGAACGATCTGTATTATTCTTGCACTCTCCATATACCATGAGCATGTCAGCTTTTTCTGTATTAGTAAATGTCATCGTTCACTTACGATCTACTGCTTGGACTGTCACACACTGACTACCAAGTCGCAGTGCACTCAAGGAACATATAAGAACACTGTAAGCAAACACAATAACATCGTACCTAACAACTATGCGGGATGAATGGCACAAACAAGAGTCGGTGTGGAAACTTTTCAAAATACGATATCTTGTAATCCTCGCACCAGAACCCTGAAACAAACACCAGTGACATTCTTATTTACCCTACATTTAGTCTGTTAATGCCAATAGGCGTAGCTCCATTTAAAAAGACTTTATTTGCGCATAAAATACACTTTCTGAGTATTATTACACTCTGTTTATTGGCTTAACAATACGAGCCCCTGTCCACCAAGCCATTCTGTGAAAACCACTCATCAATAGCTCCTTCCATTTTTGCAGTATTTGTAGTTCAAGCTTTAGGTGATCCACCCTGTATATGAGACATTCATATTACAAACCATTTTATTCGAAGGAATGTAACTTACGGTAGTTTCAAATAAGTGACATCTGACAGAAAAAGTGTTGCAAAAGTGTAATAAGTTTGGGATAAGAAATGTGTACTTGAAAATAAATAGTAATGTAAGCGTCATAATTCATTTCAAAGAAAACATTGAATCTGCATAGCATTACTTCAGTTATTTTTGAGCAGTTACGGAGGAAACAGTATTCACATCACTCACCCGAAGAGAAATAAAATTCACTGTTTCACTTTAAGAAAATCGACCGTGGCTAACAGGTACTTCTTTTTTCCTAGACATAATTTGATGGTAAATGGAAGACGGGGAATATTTTTTAGGATGGAAAGATCATGCGGTTTGAACCCAAAATTCCACAATATTTTGTTTTATTTCGTTGTGCTGCAAAATACGCAGTTAAATTCTAATGATGTCAACTTGCATAGCGTTCTTTCTGAGCAACATCCGACCCCTTGTTTCTTACATAAGGCTTTCCTTGAACATTAAGTCAGGATTATTCATTATGCATCTAATCACGCATCTTCTTTTCATCAGAAAGCACTGGAGACACAAGATTCACGTCGAAAATAAATGAAGTTACGTAAAATGTGGATGGTTGTAGGAATGCGAGAGAGATACAGGTTATAATATATTTAGCGTCGCGATTAAAAGGCTCAATACATCGAGCGTTTCTCATGTCACGAACACAGAAACTGAATTTCTCATGTCACCAACACAGGAACTGAAACACTGCACTATCTGTTGGAGGTATTTTGAAGTACTAGGAGGCTTTGCCGGTACTTCCAGCCTATCTCAATTGTTAGCCACGGCACATTCAGAGGTATACAGGCAAAAAAAGAAAATATCCAATTTTGGGGCTTTCAGTTTTTCCCGTTTCTAGTATTCAATTCCTGCCAGTGTTGAAACCGTGACGTGTCCACACCAGTCTGTCCTAATTCACCATACAACATACTGATACACACTCACCGCTTTAATGCTGTGACAAACCTCAGCGGTGGAGTGTCAATGACCACACGATAACAGTTATAAAGCCCTGTATACTTATAGCTTGTGTATGTGTGGTTTCCTAATGTTGTCTCCGCAGTGTAATTCACACTTACAAGTGATTAAATTGATACTACCATCGACAACCTACGCCTAGGGATTTCCATAAACCGAAGTATCGTGTTGTGGTTTTACTTCAGTTCAGCACAACAAACCCGTCATTCCTCTCGGAATGCTGCTAAAACGAATCACAACTTGATGACGTAAATTATTTGTTCTCGAAACATACAGAGTTCAAAAAAATTGTATAAATATGAAATACACAATGTCAGATTCTACCTTAAATGTACTTTCGAGATAGGCAGAAAATTTGTTTGACTTCCTTTAGAAGGCACCTACCCGTCATTAGATGGACACGAAGCTGTTTGACACTGATTAGCGGTGAGAAACAGAAGACCTGCACCCTGCCTAGCGCTTTCAGAAAAAAAACTCAGTGGACAAAGGAAAGGAACACAGCACATTTGCTGTGAGTCTTTTCCTATCCGACGAATTGAAGTGTGCATATAATCTGCCGAGGAAAGGACAGCATTTGTACTCCACCAATGAACTGCTCGTTGGGGCGTTGGTCGCTCTGCAGATGAAGTATGTGGCGGACCTGTAATTCTCTGTCTGCACAGTGGACGCAATATGCCGTCTGCAAACACCTGGGGCTCAAAAACAGGACATGAGGCAAGATTTGTTTGATCACTAGCCTGGAACAGAAATTCTACTGAAGTATTGTCCTGTAAAGAAGGATTTCAGTGAGTGTCAGACTCTGCAGAGAGTAAAAAAATCGTCACTCGACTAAACAGAGTAACAACTCTGTTAACAGAGTAACGACTTCGCACCCTTCTTGTGACACAAGCAACACTCCTCAAAATGTAACCACCAGATTCTCCGCTGTGATTCTCGAAGGCAAAATCTCTAAGTCAATCTTCAGAAGGACGTGTCTTCGATCGAACCACACAGGGAAGAGCCCTCACTCGATCTCTGCAGGGAAGTGTCTCTCCACGCCATATTCTACTCCCTCCAAGAGACGCGGACATTACGTTTGCGCTCACGCTACGATATCCAGCGGCTCTTACAAAACAAAAATAACCTCCCATTACATGAATCTGCCAGCCAGTCACATGCAACTCGTACTCCTTTAATATTTTGTGGAAGTTTTCATTTCCTTTTCTACATGCTTAGTACTCCACCAATTAAATACGCTTCCCTATTTTTCAGTGGAATTGTGTCCTGCCATTACCCCTAAAAATATTTCTCAGCGGTCAGCTCGAAGCCATATTTTATGACCCCGCACATCCCTCGCTCTAAAAAGATATCTTTTCTCCTAGATCCACCGCTGTTGCTCTTTCTCCAGGTATGCTATTGTTAAATTTTTCCCATTCCATCGCAGTGCAACCGCTCACCCATACTGTCCATGCTACGGGCATTCTGGTACCTTCAGAATTGTAAGCCGCCGCATGCTCGCTCTGCTCTCTCTCTCTCTCTCTCTCTCTCTCTCTCTCTCAATGAGGTAAATGTCTTCCCTGCAGAACATGAAAACTCTCTTCGCAGCTCTTTTTGTGCCGATAGCCGGTTCTGACGAACGCGTGGCCCACGTCGGCATTTTTGTCAGTGCTCATATCCAAGTGACTCCAAGGCATGCAGTGCCACAGAAATTGTTAGTGCGTGGTGGTAGCCAGCATAAGCCAAAGAAATGCTTAATAAGCCGAATGTGCATCGTAAACAATGATTTAATATAAATACAGTATAAATCAAAAAGTATATAGAGAGTATTACATATATAGTGGCAAAAACTTGCTGCTTTACACGGTCAACAACATTAGCAGCGCTTCATACACGCCAGTGTGATCTATAAGGGTGTGAGGAATATACTATTTCTTTGACTACAAGATTCATGATGCAGCGCTTAAAAGGTTCACGCTCGGCACTGCACTGGTATGATAAATAGTGCTTTACCATTCTGATGACCGATGACTTCAGCAGTTTGGTCCCATAGAACTTACCATCACTACCACCATTCTGATACGTATTTCGGGTAATAATTACTGGCAATTGCCATAGAGGTTGAAACAATGATAAAACTCAGCAGCTGTGCAGCTATGAATTTTTGAACTTAATAACGCACGTGGTTGCTCGCTTCTAACATAAATATTGAAGGAAAATCGTGTGCCAGCTTCCTGGTGTACCATACACGGGGCTGCATGTTGAGCACAGCTCGGAGCTGTGTGGCGCTGGCTCCGGTGCCGGCGCATCGGCTAATGAATATTTCGTGAATTCATCCGCGGGCTGTGGCGGGCCGCGTTAATTAATCCAGCGGCTGGGCCCCACCGGGCCCCGCTGCAGAGGGGGCCTCGGCTGCAGCCGGCGGCCGTTGCCAATGGCGGCCCTAGCCAGCGGCGGCAGCGCTAGCAGTGGCTGCGATTAAGACGTCGGTGACCCCCTGCATGCTAACAACCCGGCGTACAGCGGGTCTGCCGGGCTGCGCGCGCACAGGGGCCGTGTGACCGCGCTCCGTGCGCCGAATCGCAAACGTCGGCCGCAGTTTTACGTGCGTAACGCAGGCTGGCGACGCTGTCACAGAACCGACATCGTGCGACGCTTGCTTGTTCCTTGCAGTCATCGTTCCTTACGCACTGTTTTGAAGAAATAATCAACAGTGCTTGATGTCCTTCACCATTTATGTAAAGCATTGTAAGAATGACGATTAGGATTGATAGGTATCGATAGACCTACGGTACTTCTGGTACATTGTATAAATGACGTAGCAAATGGTAGGATTACCGGTAGTATTGGTAGGGGAAGCAATGTACATGAATGTGTAAGAGAAATGAGAGCCAACGATTTCTCTTCGATTTTTTTGTTTGTTTCACTGTTTGTTTTGCACATAATTTAGAAACACACATCAACCAGTGTTAATAGATTGCTTATTTTGTATCATTACAAAACATAAATTCCATTTTATAAGTAATAAGAATTACTTGACCTCATTTGTGTAATCAAAGCAGTTACTTTCTATGCAAGTACAGTTTAAATCACAAACATTAAAAATATGTGTAAAATTTTTCTTCTTATTTTGTGATTCACAGAAGCTTCTTCATCATGATCAGCGGCAACAATTTCCCATTATTACTGATAAATGCGAAAGTTGTTCATGAATAACGACGAAATATTGATGTTTGTCCTATTTTTATTTTGCGTGTTTTTTACCTTTTTGTTGACGAAATTGTGCTTTTTATCCCTATAGGATATATCTGTACTGTTTATTGTATCTTTACTTCAATATCCCTCTGTTTCACGTTACAAATGAGCCATTTTGAAATAAAATCCGAAATAAACACTGGTAAATTCAACTTTGCTATAAATACAATAGCAGACAATAGGCTAACTATGTAGAACAAAAATGTTCTATAGGTTATGCGGCCCTTTATGTATAATCACCCAGTTTCTAGACTGGGAGATTATGTGTTTTGCTATTTGTGCAGCAAAATAACTCATGAGGCCCGACGAAGGATGTAAAACGCACACGACTGCAGCAGAGGAAGCATTTAAGTAAAGGGGGAATTTAATATCTAATTACAGTTTAAGTGTTTGGATGTCTCTTCTGAAGAATTCTTTAAGGAACAACGTGAGACTGTGGGTCCGCCTTGTTGCAAAACACTTTTGTTTTTTTGTTTATTTATTCTCAAACTAGATCGTCACCATCACTGTGGTCTCTAATTCTAAAACATGCAGAAATAGCGTGGTATAAACATTTAAGTCATTATTACATGCGTACTGTTTGGTTCCAAATATTGTGTCCTGCGAATAGTTTCATAGTAAATTATTCACTTTAACTCACAGGATGGTTTTTACGTTTCGTTTTGCTGGTTCCGGCATATTATCTGTGTTTTTGTTGCCATTCTTTCGGCATACAGCATGTCATGTGCAACTGTAGGAGTGGGTGTCAGTAAACAAACACGAAAAAGTGAACTTACAGAATACGTAAGCGTTACGCTACCGTGATTACGGTGGTGTTCTGATTACAATTCTGGTGTGCATTAGGTTGTTACGTAGTCTGTCATGTAGCCACGTTCCTTGGTCGTCTGGCAACTGCTTTTAAACATCTTGTTCGTGTCGCGAGAGGTGATTAAGAAAACTGTAGCAGGAGTTTTGATGACCTCTGTTCTTTACTTATGTTTCTGTGTCTGCTCGGGGAGTGGTTTGTGTGTGCGTATGCGTTTTTCCTGTTTTCGTCCTGTGTCATTTCTCTTAGAGTGGAAAAGAGTGTGTTGGAGCCAAGTATTGTGTTTTCGTTTATAAAGTTTTTCCTTCCATTAAATCCTTTTGTGTGTAATAATTTCTTCTGTTTTTAGTTTTCGGTATATACTGTTGCTATGTTTCAGGATTCGTGGGTCAGTCTGTTATTAGTGGGTTGGTAATTTTTACTCATTAGGTGTTCTGCGAAAGTGAAATGTGTGATATCACTCTTCAAGGCTCTCATGTGCTCTATGTACCTTGTTTGAAAATTTGTGCTTGTTTGTCCTATGTATTGGGCTTCACAGTAGTTATAAGTGAGTTGGTATATTCATGCGTTTCATCCATCTGTAAAAACATGTCCTCTGAAGACACTACAAACATTATAGAACAACAGGTAGAGAGCAAGAAATTCCCAAATAATGAAATCTCATCCTTTCTTAGGCTAGTCACAGAAAAACATTACTTCACTTGAGCAACAACTTTTATTTGCAACAAGACGGGCTACCCATGGGGTCCCCCTTTGACGTATCTTCAGCCAACAATATCTTGGATTATATAGAGAATACGATACTCAACAACTTTGTAAAACAAGAAGGATACAAAATGCTGTAATATACTGGTAACGACATGTGGAGGACTTAACCTGTCTCATAGTTGAAACACAAGGTAGAACAGAAGAGCTACACAGTAACATCAATACAGTACACCCACAAATTCACTTCACAAGGGAAATTGAAGAAAATAAGAAAGTAAATTTCCAAGGTCTTACAATTACAAGAAACAATAAACAGAATGAATTCGCCATCTACAGAAAACCCGTATGACGAAAACTGTTATCTGTAGCTAGTCCAACCACCCAACACATCATAAATATGCCAGTTTTGCACACATACTCCACAGGATAAACTGAACGCCTATTAAGCCAGAAAACTACAGACAGGAATGAAATATAATCAAATAGATTGCTTTTGAAAATGAATACAAAACAGACATCATAAACAAGCTCACCAACAAGATGCAGAACACGTAATGAGAAGAATCATCACCCCACTAACATCAAACTGATCTACTAATTCTGAAACACAGCAACAATTTATACGGAAAACTAAAAGTAGAAAAATTTGCTACATCCAAAAGGCTATAGTGAAAGAGAAAAACGTTTTAAAGGAAAACAAAGGGTTTTGCAACAACACACTCTTTACCGTTCTGAGAGAACTGAGACAGGATACAGAACAGGAACAACATACACACACACACACACACACACACACACACACACACACACACACACACACACAAATCACTCATCACAGACAGAAACATAAGTAAGGAAGAGAGGTCTTCAGAAGTCCCGCTACAAGTTTCGAAACCTTCGCGCATTATGCGACACACGCAAATAGCATGATAGCGTAATGTTTTGGATAACAAGCAAAGTGCAAAATTAATGTTTTTCTGTATTTAAAAGCAGCTGTTAGTCGGCCAACGAATGTGAGTACATGACCGAGCGGTTCTAGGCGCTTCAGTCTGGAACCGCGCGACCGCTACGGTGGCAGGTTCGAATCCTGCCTCGGGCATGGATGTGTGTGATGTCCTTAGGTTAGTTAGGTTTAAGTAGTTCTGAGTTCTAGGGGACTGATGACCTCAGATGTTAAGTTCCATAGTGCTCTGAGCCATTTGAACCATTTTTTTTGAGTACATGACAAACTACGTAACAGTCCAGTGCACACGAAACCTGTATCGAAAACACTACCGCAATCACTATGGTATTACGCTGATGTATACTATAAGTTCACTTTTTCACATTTGTTTACTAACACCCATTCTTGCAATTGCAGATGACATGCTGTATGCCGAAGAGAGGCAACAAAAACTCAAAAATATGCTGGAAAATGGGGCAACAAACATAAAAGCCACGCTGTGACTTAAAATATGTAAGGTATTATGAAACTATTCACATAACACAATATTTGGAACCAAGCAACAACGTTTTATACATTGTGACATAACTGATGTAGTATCGCATACAAATGGTGTATAAGTCAAGTGCATTGGTGGGGCTGTCGTTTGTACTTAGGTGATACACGTGAAAATGTTTCCAACTTGATTAGGGCTGCACTGTTGGTATTACTAGTCTTTGAACGCGGATTGGTGGTTGGAATAGACGCATAGGACATTCCGTGTGAAGAGTATACCGAGAATACCAAGCGTTACCTCTAACCAAGGGCAACGCAATGGCCACCGGCCTTCCCCTAACGGCTGAGAGCAGCTGTGTTTGTGTAGATTAGTGCTAACAGGCAAGCAACACTGCGTAAAATAACCGCATTAATCTATGTGGGACATACGCTGATCGTATCATTTACGACAAAGAGGCAAAAGTTCATGTAAATGAGCTATCGACGCGAATGTCTTTGCTAACAACACTAGATCGCCTGCAGAGCCCTTCCTGGCTTCGTGACCATATCGATTGGACTCTATACGACTTGAAAACCGTGGTCTGGTCATATGAATCCCTATTTCAGTTGGTAACAGCTGATGGCAGGTTCGAGTGTGGCGCAGGCTCCACGAAGTCATGAACCGAAGTTGTCAAATTGTTCAAATGGCTCTGAGCACTATGGGACTTAACATCTGAGGTCATCAGTCCCCTAGAACGTAGAAGTACTTAAACCTAACTAACCTAAGGACATCACACACAACCATGCCCGAGGCAGGATTCGAACCTGCGACCGTAGCGGTCGCGCTGTTCCAGACTGAAGCGCCCACAACCGCTCAGCCACATGGCTGGCCCTAATTTGTCAAAAATGCACTGCGCATGCTAGTGATGGCTCTGTAATGGTGTGGACTGCATGTACATGGATCACTGACTCGAAATGGCCATGATAGGCTACTTGGAGACCATTTGAGACATTCACGGACTTCTTGTTTCCAAACAACGGTGGAATTCTTATTGATGACAATGTGCCATATCACCAGGCGACAATTGTTTATGATTGGTTTGTAGAACATTCTGAACATTTCTATGGAAAGATTTGGCCATCCAGATAGCCTGATATGGGACATAATCTAGAGGTGCACTTTACAAGTTATGGTGGCCTGTAGAGGCAGCATGTCTCAATATTTCTGCAGGATACTTCCAACGACTAGTTGAATCCATGACACATCGAGTTGCTGCACTACGCCGGCCAAAAGGAGATCCGATGCGATATTAGGAGGTATGTCATCACTTTTGTCACCGCAGTGTAATGTTTATAACTTTTTTGCATGTTTTAGAATTTAATCGCCCTCTGATTATGGCGATATTATCGCTGAAAATAGTTTGGGAATAAATAAATAAAAAGCAAAAGTGTTTTACATTATGGCAGAGCCACAATTCCATATTTCAGTTTTTGTGCTAACACGGACCAATTGAAGTGTTTCAAGACAAAATAATTGCTAAAATCAATAGCCAGCGTAACCAACTTGGAGGCACTAAATCAACCTCTGGAGAAAAGGATTTTATGGCAGATCTGAGACATCACGAAATTTTCAATCTGGTGCTGGAGGGAAATGTGGTGAATCTTATTTATAGAGGGAGACCAAGATATAGATACAGTAAGCAAGTTCAAATGGATGTAGCTTGCAGTAGTTATAAGGAATGAAGAGGTTTTCACAAGGAACGGTAGAGTGGAGAGCTGCAACAAACCAGTCATTGAACTAAGACCACAACAACATCTCGTGTTAAAATGCTTTGCCTGAATTGTATTCTGGAGCATCTGAAACGTGGTTTATTCTTGATTTATTCACTAAAACCCAAAAAATTTCCTAATTTGTGGATTGTCTGAAATTTAGTAATGTCATGAGGAAATCCACTAGCGCATCCTTCGTATGTATCATCTTAAAGTACACCAAGATGAAAATAGAGTGCAGCACTTCGTAGACAGACTAATTTAATCTACATATTCGGTAGTGTATGAACTTGATCGAGTTGTATGACGTATAAAGCTAAGAATATGTTCTGTGTAGGACATGTCAGCCTCTGCTACTTGCCTTCTCACGCATTCCGAACAGAGATTATCCACTACAGGTGTTAGTGTGATCATGTTTAAACTACTACATTGAAGAAAGTACACTGAACAAGAAGTGAGAAAAAACTGGCCAGAGAAAGGAGCAACTGAGTGGGACAGATGTTTCCTAATTCAGGAAGAGCTACGCGACGCTGGAAGGAACAGTAGATTAGTACACAAAGACCAGTGAATGCTAAACATTATCGAGGACGTCGAGTGTAGGACGCTCGTAGAGACGCGAAGATTAGCGTAAGGAAGAGACAGATGTAGGGCTATATCAGCTTGGACGTATTAGTGATTTAAGGAAATGACCGGATTACAGAGCTGCTCAGTTTACGCACCTACAGACGTAAGTATCGTCCGTCACATGCAGGACTACATATAACATTTAGAGTACCTGTTTGCATAAGAGATTTTAAGATCATACTACTGCATCAGGCATGGCTATTGTACAGGGCCTCATGAACAGGAGATTACTTAAAACTTTTAAGTATATGTTACAAGGATGGAACAGCAGTAGCTAAATTTACAAAACAAGTTGTAGTTCAGTTATTATTACTAATACAGGAAGAGCTATTGGGTGTTCATATAACTTACATTGTTATCGGACACCTAAAAAATTCTACTAGTTATTGATAATGAAAGATTATAATCTATGTTTAAGTAGTATTTTGTAGAAGATCATTTTAGCATCACGAAAAGAAATGAAATAAGGGAAGCTATAACAATACGAATTCTTCTAGTAACAATACTCCAAATTAACTGTGTAATGAGAATCGATGTAGAAAGATGTTTTTAATGTAAAAACCAGAAGTTACTGTTTGATGGATTGTGCTATCCTGCAATGGACTGCAAAGATGAAAGTTGTCAATTTATAGCATAACTAACGTGCAGAAATAGACATGTGTAATATTATATCACATTACACAGAGGAGATTTAATGTAAAGTATGCTAGGAACAATAAACAGTCACAAAAAGTATAAAATCTATACCTCTTATAAAGACAAATCATTGCTTAACATTGTTATAAAAAACTCGAAAAATACTTGACTAATTTGCTTCCAAATTTTACATTATGCTCTAATAAACGTTTGGACAGACATCTACTTAATTTTTTAATAGACGTTATATATAATTTACATTGCTGTCTATACTAATACACTGAGACGAAATGTTGTTTAAGGCTATTATGAAAATATCAATTAGAACTTGACCGATTTACTTCAAATTTTTACACAGTGCTTTAATAAATAGTCAGACGCACATAAGCTACTAGCATATATTTTTTAAATACACAGAATATGCCCGACGATCAAGGCACGTTGCTCTTTTCAATTGTGAGCGTACGATAGCACTTAAAGGTGCATAGAAAATAGTGTCTCCCGCAAAGTGCGTGGTTTTCCGAGAGATTTCCCCAAATGTCATGTAGTTCACACATTGTAGCTGTCATGCGTTTCGTTCCTCATGACGCGTCCTGAGTTTCATCTCTGCTCACATGAACCGCTGGCTACGAGGACAAAATTTTGCCACAGACAACGAGCTGCAGACGAACGTAAGGAACTCGCGCTAAAAATGAAGTGAGGATTTTTCCGTACGACCATTTCACGACTGCACTGTGAATATCAGGAGTTTGGTAAAATATCAAATCTCCGTCATCGCCGCGGCCGGAAAAAGTTCCAGCAAGAACGGGACCAAGGACGACTGAAGAGAATCGCTCAACGTGACAGAAGTGCAGCCTTTCCGAAAATTGCGGCAGATTTCAGTGCTGGGCCATCAGCAACTTTCAGCGTGCGAACCATTCAACGAAACATCATCGCAATGGGCTTTCGGAGCCGAAGACCCATTAGTGTATCCTTGATGAGTGCACGACTTACTGTCAGAGGCTGCAGCTACATCGAAAGCTAAGACAGCGTGAGGGGTACAAGACCCATTGCTGAAGAAGCTAGAGTCATTTGCTTCAAAAAGGATTAATTCACATTTGAAGAATCACAGATTACTTTTACATAAATGCTTTACTACATTGCATCGTTCCACCAGTGGAGCGGTCGGTTGTCTTACTAATTTAGAAAAAGGAGTATCCCTATATTTAGCTTTCTGTCTACTTTCTTAGTACTTCCTCAGTTAGTCTTCCTAAGATGAGTAGGATGTGTGCAAGCTGTGTATGGACATAGGAGGAACTGGCTACAGTTAGCGAACAGTTTAATGTACTTTTTGCTATGATCAGCCATATTCAGACAATATTGAGACGCCCGCTAAATCCTCTGGGCAGAACAGGTAATAGAATTGCGGAAAGGACCGAGGGTTGAGGTCAGTGTCTGCTTCTAATTGTCATTTATTGTAAATTAAAAACCTTTACAACCAAAGCGGCACGTAGCCGAATCCTTACCCAATGTAAGTCTTTCACGGCCAAAGGCCTCCAACAAGAAATCCAGTTAAGATAGCAACAAAATAATTCAAAAAACAACAGACGCAAAGTGCAATACAAGTGGCTGAGGGCCACAATTAAATTCCAAAATTTTAGAATATATTGCCATAGACCTTTAAAGGCAGAAGGCCAACAAGAAATCTTTAAAAAATCAAAATTCAATTAAGACAGCAATAAAATAATTTGAAACCCAAAAGCCAACATATGCAAGGTGCAACACCAATGGCTGAGGGCCACAATTAAATTTCAAAACTTCAGAATATATTACCATAGAACTTTAAAGGCAGAAAGCCAGCGTATTTAACAACAAGCAATCTTAAAAATCAACAAGATAAAAATCCAATTAAGATAGCAATAAAGTAAATTAAAGAAGCAACATATGCAAAGCGCAATACCAATGGCTGAGGGCCGCAATGAAGCTTCAAAATTTTAAAATATATTAGAATAATCTTTAAAGGCAGAAGGCCACAGTGTTTAAGCTTGAAAGATAAATTTAAATATTAATTTTGCAAAATTTTAAGAAAACAAAGAACCATAAGCCTAAAATTTAAAGTAGCTGACAACAGGTAATTAAACACCGGTGGCACTCAGAAAGCCTCCAGGGATGTTGGTCTGCCCTCTTTCACTTAGGTTAGACAGATGGTGAGCCCAACTATACTTGATCCGTCGGAACCCAACCAGGGGACAGCCACGGACCGACCGACACAACGACTTGCTTCACGTCAATCAGTACATGAGAACTCAAACCGGCAATATTACAAACGTGATAATCCACAATGTGAGAACTCAAACCGGCAATATTACAAACGTGATAATCCACAATGGAGTCAAAATTACACACCATGTTGGACAGTGACAACATGCGAGGAAAGGACGATGCCTGAAATTATGTCAGCGGCCAGGGCAGGTAACCGGAACACCAACGGCCACTAGACAGAAAATTCCGCTGGTACACTTGAATTTGAAACACATTAATAGTCAGCTTAGCTCAGAAGAACACAGCCTGAATTTACGTCAGTGACCAGGGCAGGTAACAAGAACACTAACGGCCACAAGACAGAAAATTCCACTGGTGCACTCAAATCTTCGTCGACCAAAACAGTTATTTGCACCGCATGGCGGCAAAATTTCAGCAGTGGAACCACTCGGTGTTGGTCACCGGAAAACCTCCCCAACAGCAAACCACCGAAGCGAACCATACAGCATGAATAGACGTGATTTGGGTAGTCGAAACCACTACTCAACCACTACTCGGCGATCCACGAAGCTCGCAGGATCGGACAGCTCCACAGACGCTCCGACACTGCTATGGTCTGACCGCTAGATGGCGCTGCCATAGGTCAAACGGATATCAACTGCGTTTTTTAAAATGGGAACCCCCATTTTTACTACATATACGTGTAGTACGTAAAGAAATATGAATGTTTTAGTTGGACCACTTTTTTCGCTTTGTGATAGGTGGCGCTGTAATAGTCACAAACAGATGCCTCACAATTTTAGACGAACATTGGGTAACAGGTAGGTTTTTTAAAATTAAAATACAGAACGTAGGTACGTTTGAACATTTTATTTCGGTTGTTCCAATGTGATACATATAACTCTGTGAACTTATTTATGAGAAAGCATGTTGTTACATCGTGATTTCCTGTAAATGCAACATTAATGCAACAAATGCTCAAAATGATGTCCGTCAAACTCAGTGCATTTGACAATACGTGTAACGACATTCTTCTCAACAGTGGGTAGTTCGCCTTCCGTAGTGTTCGCACAAGCATTGGCAGTGCGCTGACGCATATTGTCAGGCGTTGTCGTAGGGTCACTATAGCAAATGTCCTCCAACTTCTCTCACAGAAAGAAATCGCTGGACGTCAGATCCGGTGAAATTGCGGGCCATGGACGACCAATCAACCTGTCATAAAATATGTTATTCAATACGGCTTCAACCGCACGCGACCTACGTGCCGGACATCCATCATGTTGAAAGTACATTGCCATTCTGTCATGCAGTGAAACATCTTGTAATAACATCGGTGGAACATTACGTAAGAAATCAGCATACATTGCACCATTTAGATTGTCATCGATAAAATGGGGGCCAATTATCCTTCCTCCCATAATGCCGTACCATACATTACTCCGCCAAGGTCACTGATGTTCCACTTGTCGCAGCTATCGTGCTTTTTCCCTTGCCCAATAGTGCATATTACGTCGGTTTATGTTACCGCTGTTGGTGAATGACGCTTCGTCGCTAAATAGAACGTGTGCAAAAAATCTGTCATCGTCCTATAATTTCTCTTGTGCCCAGAGGCAGAACTGTACACAACATTCAAAATGGTCGCCATGCAATTCCTGGTGCATAGAAATATGGTACAGGTGCAATCGATGTTGATGTAGCATTCTCAACACCGACGTTTTTGAGGTTCCCGATTCTCGCGCAGAGTTTGTCTGCTGCTAATGTGTGGATTAGGCGCGACAGCAGCTAAAACACCTACTTGGGCGTCATCATTTGTTGCAAGTCATGGTTGAAGTTTCACATGTGGTTGAACACTTCCTGTTTCCTTAAATAACGTATGGACACTTGGATGATGTCTTCCAGGAGAACAGAAAGTTTAAAAATGAGATTTATGGCCACTTTTAAATTTATGGTTTCTTCACTCGATGAACTTTCTTCAAATCTGAAAAGTGATTAAATGGAGAACATTATAAAATTATTACCGTAAGAGTTATTTGATTTAGTGATCAGAAAATGTTTATATACGTATGATTACATGGCTTCTTGGAAAAATTTGAAGAGACAAAATTACAGGCAAAATAACAAACTGAATGACTGAAATAGGTGATGAAGATTATAAACGTCTAAAAATAGTTGGAAAAGTATTAATATTAGAAATCTAGGTGTATATCACGATCCATATCTTAAAATTGATTTATTGTTTTTGTTCAACATGTCTGAAAATTTTAGAAAAACTTGTACAAAAGCATATTATTTAGATCCATCTTGGTATTTTATTGCACCAGTATTATCTTGGAATGCAATGTTTAAAATGACTAAGCATCCACTTGATTTATTACATGATTATTAATGATTTTAAGAGTAAGAGTAAGAGGAAGAATATCACAGTGCTGTAAAAGATATGTTAAAGCAAACAATAACTATATGAACAATTTTGATAGTAAAAAGATATAAAATTATCTAGCATATTTAAAGTGGTTAATTTATATGGATTTGCTATGAGTCTGTATTTACCATAAGCTGAATTTGAAAAGTCATAACCCAGATTCTTTTGAAAGTACTAAAATAAGTGACATTTCAGGTGCTGATAAAATTGGATTATTTTTGAACTAGATTTAGTGTATCCAAAAGAATTATGTCATTTACATGAATCATTACTGCTCACTCCTTAAAATAAAACTATAGCTGGAACTAAAGACACAAATTGTTAACTACTTTAGAAACAAAAAATAAATATCTAACTCATCAGAAAAATCTTGAGCAGTGTTTATCATTAAGATTGAAATTTACAACAATACATAGAATTTTAAAATTTAAACAAAGTTGGTTGAGGAAGTATATAGATTTAAATACAGAAATGGGAACTAAAGCCAAAAACTATTTGGTAAATATTTCTGTAAACTTATGAATAATTCTTTTTTTTCAAGAGAATGGGAAATATTAGAAATAGAGTTGATACAAAATTAATGTCAGATGGATAAAAAATGTGATAAATTAACAGCAAAGCCATAGTTTAAAGCAATAACTGTATTTAATGAAAATATTGCTACTATTCATATAAATGAGACAAAAATCTCATCTAAGAAAGCGATCTATGTTGGAATGACTATACTTGACTTATCTAAAGAACTGACATGATTTTCACTGTAGAATGATGAAACAAAAATACAGAGAAAATATTGAATTTTGTATCAAGATACGAATTGTTATATCCACAATATACAAATGGAAGTTTTTTGATGAAGATATGTAATCAATGATTGATAAATTTGATACTAGTGATCATCCTGAATATGATACTTCTGGCATTCCACAAATTCTCAAGAAAGTTGTAGGAAGAATGAAAGATGAATGCAGGGGAAAGATAATGCAAGTATTTTGTGGTCTGAGAGCAAAAATGTATTGTTAGAAAATTGGTGATAAAATAGATAAAAAATCTAAAGAAGTTAAGAAGTGTATTTTCAAAAATAGAATAAGCTTAGAAGATTATAAAGATTGTTTCTTTAATGATAAAGAACAGTACAGGAGAACTAATATGATTCAAATTGAAAAACACCAAATATATGCAGATGAAATAAACAAGAAAGCTTGAGCTGTCATGATGACAAAATATATGTTTTGGAAAATAAATCGCTATATTACCATAAAATCATTACAAATTCCAAAAATAAAAATAAATTTTTCTTCATAAATGGAGATTCTAATCAAGTAAGACAACTATGCAAGTGTCTCCAAAGATAATAAAAAAAAATTGTGGTTTGGTGATCAATGTTTTATGTAATGTTACTGGATGAGAATATTTATATACTAGGTATGGAGAAAAGATTTGTATTAATCTAGATTAATTATATTCCCACATAGATATTCTAAATTAATTACTGATAGAGATTCCAGTTAATTGAAAATCAAAATCTGATAATGAAATATAAAGGAATGAAGAAACTAGAATATAGAAATAATGAATTTCATGATATTGAATTCACAGTGTGAAATGTTTGGACTTTCTGATAAAGAATTTATTATTACAGAGTCCGGGCTCATGGACCCTGGAAAAAAGTAAACATGCTTTTTACATTCACCATAATACTTTTTATTTGTTTTCTTATGTTCACCTTTTGTAAGGAAATATTAAATTTTATTTTCTTACACTCATCTTCTTTGAAAAAATAATTATTTTGAAAATTGGTGCACATGATACAGAAAATATTCATTTATATAAATTTTTGTGCATAATATAAATGAAACTGAGTAAGTTAGACATGAAAAAGTGAATTATAGTAGGTTCTAGGTAAGTTTTCATTTTCTAGTGAAGGAATGAGTGAATGAGATAGAAAATGGGAAGTGAGCCATGACCTTTTGAATCATCCTACTAGTTATCCCACAGCTTTTTTCACCTAAGTGTATAACAGTAGATGAAAATAGGAGTAGAGCTTAAGTGCCACTAGTTGCACAATTGTTTTTAGGCAGACAGAAACAGATTTAATAAAAACAGTTTTGATTGGATTCAGAGTCATTTATTCCAGGCTGCGATTCTGGTGTCAACCTTGAAATTCTTCTATTTCTTATTGATGTTTTAGATGTCTTACATGTTGTGGTGGGGTCAGCTGCTGCACGACAGGGCACAAATGTGAATTTAGTACAAAGTAGAGGTCAGTCTGGCTGTTTCCGCAGGTCGAGGAATTTACATTTGAAATCACACTACGCCATGACATTTTCCCATGTATGATCTCTAACTGAGGAGTTCCGATATCATCATATCTTTCCCAAACTGGTCCTTATTAGTTTCTCGCCCAGTGCAGTTCCCATATACCCATAATACCCTATTTTTCATCGTCAGCAGCCATGTGGTATGTGTGGATTTGCTACCAATGAATGCACACAGCTGTAAATGGTGAGCCGTTCCGACTTTACTTGCTGTGTAGCTGGCTCTAGAGACTATCACAGTCTCGAGTAATTCTAATGTGATCATAGTCAACAGGCTATGTTTGTATGTCTTGCAATTGCATTTATAAACATCCAGCTTCAGGTACGAAGAAAAATGTCTGACACCGTTTACTCATGTGTGGTGTAAGCTGTGTCGGTGTCGTGTGTAATATGTTTGTAAAAGAATCATTCGCAAAGGAAAGAATGTGTAACAAAGAGAGAAATGTAACAACAAAACCATAAAAAGGCGGGCTATGCATAGTTTCTTATAGCTACATTTATATCTGTACTCTGGTGTAATGAGCAACCAGGCATTTTCTGGACCTGAGAATTACTCGAACCAACTTCATTTTAGATCACACAGATGGCAGCCATCATGTAGCCATAGACGTTTCCGAATGTAAGTAATGTTCAGTTTATGTAAGTTACGTTTTTTGCTCTGCAGCGAACACCAATAGAGTAAACTTCATTGTAATGTCAGTAACGACAGGAACGGAAATCAAAGCACTATTCCTCTTTATATCCTGACATGCTCGATAGAGATATAAAGAGAGTGAGGTGTATGCCGCTTGCCGTGCTGAGCAGTGGAGAGCTCGACTTTATTGAAAGCATAAAAATTATATGATCGACCTGTATTCTACAAAATTCTCTTACTATGCACATCTTCCTCTATGTATCTTCACCCTGAGACTGATGCTATCCTCTATGTCCAGCTATTGCGGAGCTTCTCTTCTCAAGGAATAATCATTCAGAGACCAAGAAAAAGCTTCCTTATGGGAGTTTGAGATATAGCAAGTTAAGAGATGCCAAACCTTTTTGACTTGTCATATTTATTTTAATTACCCTCTCAGGGGGTGTAGACAGGAAGGTGATCAGATATCAAGGGCTTTAATTAGTCTTTGCTCGGATTAGGTCAGGTGATGGGCATTAATTCATTTGTTAAATTTTGCAACGGCTGTTAGTGGACATTTCATACCAAAAAGGCGCATGGGAGAGGGGACTTGTGTGTGACCACCTCTGCTGAGTTCCAGGAAGTCTGCCTGGGTGACAATGGCCGGGCACCACTGGCTTTCTCTTGGCTGGATGAAAGGCAACGAGCTTACGTAGAGCACTGAGCATACCAACGAGGCACTGCCTTAATAGTTTTAAAACCTGAGGCTGGTGCCCCGACTGAGCTTGGATTCTGCGAGTGCTGTGCTTGGGTGGCTTTGAATAGGTGCGTACTTCGAATCGTGACTCGGTGACAGTGGGATGTCTGCAAGCCGGCGACTCATGTAGGCATGTATTTTACTATATAGGTTGCTCTTTCCATATCGAGATACTCCTATACGTCCTTTAAAAGAGCAAGTTGACTGGCAAGCAGTCGGCGACACTTGTTGATGTAAGAAGGTGCCACCAATTTCTGGGTGGCAAGCCTCTGAATTGAAGTAGGATGTTTTGTAGTTTTCTGGATGGGCGGTTGCACTGCAATTCGTACACAGGTGATTGGTGCTGAGATACTTGACTGGCCGCTACTGGTGGGGTGTCCCATTATAATTTCTTTTACATTGTTAGATAACGGTTTTATTTGTTGGTAGACTCTATTTCAGATTGCCAGGACGGATAGAAGACGTGGAGTAGAGGGTGGGCATCCATTCGAGTTCAGAGTTTTTACTGTCTCGGTAGCCTGGATAGAGTTTTGTACGTACTGATCTGAAACCCCAGTCAGCATAGCTCGGTTTTAATGTCGTGGCTTACTGGAACATCGTCCACGACCGCAACTCGTCGGGGACGTCAGCAGTCCTAATTGCAACCTGCAGTGCAGCCCATTGCTGACAGCTCACTCCACACGAGTAAAGCACGGCATTTGGTAAAATGTTTGGCAACTCCGGCAAAGTATGGACTTCAGTATTTATGATTCCCCGCCCCAACTAGGTCCACAACTCTGCACATTGTGCTCACAGTGGATCTAATTTACATGTGAGATTCTATAGGCGAGTTCTGTTACTTGAGCACCATTCCCCAATTAGCAATCTGTTAGGATAATTGGCCCACTCACAGTTCTGGAAAGGGAACTACAGTCGTTTGATAGGCTCCCATTTCAAGTCTTCCAATTAATTACTCATGTAAACTCGTTCTACTTCTCATGTGTTGTTATAATATTTGATGATTGAATTTATTTGTTTTTAAAATTAGTAAATATCATCGTGATACTAAATCTCACTATCATTTCAGTAATTACTGAATCTCATTAGAATATTCAGCATTTAATCACATTTTTTGGGGATATTTTCAGTTGATAGCAAATTATGTAAAGGGGGTCAACCCATGGACTGCCATTAAAAACAGGGCCAAATAGATTCTTTTGCATTCTGGTATCCTTGTGCAGAATAGGGAAAGTGACAGTTCTTGGGTGGTGGTGTGTACTTGTATCTTCACAACACTGAGATACTCAAATTAGGGCACTAGTTTCATCACACCTTTCAATTTTGCTCTGGACAAACAATGGAATATGAGAAAACGTTATCGTCAGTCACATTCCGTGATGGACCATGTACCTTGTGTGCAGTCACAACGCAATATTTGCCACAGCATTTCCATATATCGCATATTTTGGCTGGAATCACTGCCTACCAATAAACAAACATATTTCAGATTTGGCTAATCTCATCAAAGAGCTTACTAGCCAATAGCTTTACAAAGACTATAAAAATAGGCTATACATAGATCAGAGATACCTTTAATCTGCCAGGAAGTCTCATATCTGTCACACTTCGCTGCAGAGTGAAAATTTCACTCTGGAAAGATCCGCCAGGTTGTGGCCAAGACATGCTTCCGCAATATCCTTTCTTCCAGGAGTGTTAGTGTTACAAGTTTCGCAGGAAGTGTGGAAGATAGGTGACGAGATACAGGCGAAAGTAGAGCAGTGGGGACTAGTCATAAGTCGTACTTGGTTAGCTCAGTCGATAGAGCACTTGCCCAAGAAAGGCAAAGGTCCCTAGTTCGACTCTCGGTCCAGTACACATTTTTAAACTGCCAGGTAGTTTCAAACTACATATAGTTTGCTATTTCCTCATCCAAGGCTTCACATAACAATAACGGGCAGAGAGCACTTGCTGCACCTTGGTATTCTCTGAATGAACTTCATTTCAGATCGCGCAGACAGGGCTGGTTTTGCACACAAGTGACGTGAACTGCTTCGTGGGATGCCAAGTTGAGAGGGGCGCCAGAACACGAACTATTGATTTTTATACCTACTCGTTTAGCATTACCCAGGGACCATCATTATGTGGCAACTATCTCAAGTCCCAAAAATATTTAAAAACATTAAAAACTAATTATAAAAATATATTCTCATTCTGCCCAACAATGTATGTCCGTCATTAAAATTGGCAACATCTTTCATTTTAGTTTCTGCTTCCAGGTTTTACTTTGTAGGAAATCAGTTTTACCAGAGATGTGCAAAATAGTTTATTAAAAGTATTTAACTCAAAACACAAGTAATTTGTTACCTTTTTCTATTTCAAATCTAAATACAAATTGGTTTAAATAAAAACATTTAAGTAGAAGATACATATTTTCGAGGTGCTTTATGCAAATAAAGTACTTATAGTTAGTGAACACTTTAAATTCCATTTATTTCACAGAATTGAACACCAATAATTGTTCAAGTCTTAAATCTACTATATTGTACCTACCTGTTCTCATTATCATTCCACCAGAGCAAAACAGTAGTTCAACATGAACAGAACTTTGCAAACAAGTGCTATATTTACGGAAAACAATTTTTTAGAGTTTGATGTCTGTTCAAGAAATCTAAACTACTATCATTATCATTTAAATACTGATGTGTCTCCAGATCTATTGCAGTGTATGCACTTTATTTATTTATTTATTTATTTATTTATTTATTTAACCTGGCAAGATTAGGGCCATCAGGCCCTCTCTTACATCTAACCAGGCATTCTACTTATTTTACAGTCATATGTTTCAGTAGGCATGTTAAACTACATCTAATACAAAAAGTGAGATAAACAATTAGAAAGGTACACCTCGAAAAATACATTATTGAAGAGAAAGATTTAATATAGGAGTGCTGGCAGCAGGGAGTATGAGGGAGACTCATGGTGAAGGGAGGAGAAGAATAGAGAGACATGATGAAACATAATTAAGGAAAATATAAAGGAAAAGGAGACTGCGTGGCTAATAGAGATAGATGAAGAGGAAGGCATCTCAGCAGCAAGATACGAGACGCTAGCTTTGCTATTTGACAGATGAGAGCATTGGCCTTGCACATTAATTTTGTGGAGAATTTTATGCGGATGATAGTAGGAAATGCTTCAACTTCTTCTTAAAAGCCACAGGAGATTGAATTTTTCTCAAGGTAAGGGGCAGTTTGTTCCAGAGGCGGACAGCGGCAACTGAGAAGGAGTTTGCAAAAGTTTTTGTTTTGTGAGTGGGCACAGTTAGGATACCAGATAAGAGTGACCTCGTGTTTCGATTATGATGGCATGACAGGTTTTTTATCTCTGAAGCTAGGTACTGGGGTGCTTGCGCGATGAGGAGTCGGTGAAGTAGACACAGAGTGTGGTAGTCACGCAGTTTGTCCGGCCGCAGCCACCCTAGCTCGGAGTATGAAGCACTAACATGATCATATCGGCGAATGTTGCAGGTGTAACGCACACAGGCATTCATGGTTAGCTCTAGCCGTCTTTTGTTTTCACTACTCATGCCTTGTTGAATCACATCACAATAGTGGAGGTTCGGTAGAACGAGTGCTTGCACGAGCTGGCGTTTCAAGTCCTGTGGGAATATGTTCCGAAACTTTTTGAGAGCATAGAGACAAGCAGACGTCTTTCGGCACACTGCGACTGTATTCTCCGCCCAGTTGAGATGCTCGTCCAAAGTTACACCCAAGTTCTTCACTGTTTTCTGATATGGTATTGGAGTACCTTCGAGCAGAATAGGAGGTAGCCGTTCGCGGAAATCTGAACTTATTAGTTTCTGATGGGCTATTAAGATTACTTGCGTCTTTTTTGCATTTAATTTAAGCCCCAGATTTTTCGCCCATGTCACTACTGAAGACAGATCATCATTCATCAGAGCGATTGCAGTGTTTACGTCTTCAGGTCTGACGCTTAGGTAGAGCTGGAGGTCGTCGGCATAGAAATGATGTTTACAGGAAGACAAAACCGACGAAATATCGTTGACATATAAAGAAAACAAAACTGGTCCTAAGACTGATCCTTGTGGCACTCCCGAAGAAACATGTTTCCAGGAAGATTTTTCGTTTGCGCAGACAACACATTCACTGGCTGCAGAAGAATGAGAGACCTCAAATAGCATATACTAAGATTCAACCTTGTCTTACCTTTTTATCTGACTCTTGCAAGTTCCTCCCATTTTCATCATCATAATCTTCTTCATCTTCTTCTTGTTTCAGCTTACGCACTTTTGGAATAAAAATTCTTTAAGTTAGTCCTTGCTAGCCTTCGTTACATATGTCATTTTGAAAAAGGATAAGATAAGGATGTTGATAAACCACCTTATGCTTTTGGTTCCTCTAATCCACAGAATCTCTCAGAAAGCTTATTAAGGCTTACTATGATAAGTTCTGTCAGTACATCACAGTACGTGTTGCATTCTCATTAGTTCTGGCAGAAGACTTCCATATTATGTATCTTCACCCACTTCCAAACTTCTGATGCCGTAAGCAACAGATTTTGAACAGTTTATGTATTCATTAAGAAATTATACTTCGATATCCTTAAAAACCGCTAATGAAAAATTCGTTAGAATATCCTTGACTGTCAGCATGTCTTGAATACAATTATAGTATGAATTTAATTGTGTTATATGTAGATAAGTAGGGGATTTCCTAGTTGGTTATAAATAGGTTTCACCATCTTTAGGAGACCTTGAGCACAGATTTCAGAATAATTGAAATTTTGATGTGGGTAGTTACAAGTTTTTGTGTGAATTACTTTGAGGTCTGGCATTGTTCATATCTTTGTTCCTGTATACAAACCTTAAAAGCTTTGGCCATATTTGATCCAATGTCGGTAATAGTATTCACGATTTTTGGCAGCTTTAAATCCTATTCAGAATGAATATGAATAATCTGCTCAGCTACTTTTTCGTAAGTATGTGTTCCCTTAAAGCTTCTGCAAGCCAAAACTACACATTTTCGGTCAAATGTTTCACAGTCAGTCCAGTGAGACGTCACACCCAGATATCTCTTGAATGATGGGTGAATATCAACAGTGATGAAAAATCAACCTTTTTCAAAGCTCCTTTTGTATTTGCTACAGATTCTATTTATTTTTCTGCCATTTTCATTACGTGTTTTCCAGCAAATAATTTGTGGTGGGACAGACAACTAATATGTACCTTCACTAAGAATCATAAAGGATTTATTTTCTACAGTTGATGTAGGTGGCACAATATCTTAGGAAATAATCACGATGGCCAAATCGCTTACCATGCAGTGTTGGATAAACATCGTTAGTACAGGGGTCTCGAAATTATCAATCACCAATAAAAACTATCGATACCAATCTTACAGAGAAAAAGAAAAATCGCTTTTTCAAGTACTCCTTAGTTGCAGACACCGTTTACAGAGACATAGCTGCCATTCTCACATAGAATGAACTCTCTTAATGCCTGTAAGTAAACTCGTAATTGCACAGAACTATGATACTGACCTCGTTCTTTCCTTCCTCCACTTCCTTTATGGATCGCTGGACATTATCAGATGATTTCGGCTCATTTCGCATTAAACTAACAATAATAGCAAACATATAATGTGTACTCAGATCTTACTTCCTTTTCTAATAATTAAGGTCATGGTTATGTTCACTTGACAGATATATCTTTGGCGCATATTGTGCCATCTGTATCCGCCATGGGACTATTTTTGTTGAAACAAGTGGTTCATTAAGTGAATGAATACTACAAAATATGAAGTATAAAATTCAAGAGAAACATTTTGCTTCTTACAAATACAAAATATGCATATTTTCAATATTTCAAATGCAAAACAACGATAGGTGTTTTACTTTTGTATTTGTATTTCTAATACATGTATCTCATATAATTCACATCTCTAACTTTACATGCTACATTCTTGCAGCTCTTCAGTTGTTGAAAGCCGCTTGCTGCATGTACTTAAGCTCTGAACAAGACCTTTCCTTATTATCATATTTTTGAGAAATTAATTGCAATTGTATGATCTAAATGAATTTGCTTCAATATCTGGAGAAATCTGTACATATCTGGGCTGCAGGAGTAGAACTGACTATTGTGGTTGCCGTGAAAATTTTCGCAAGCATTAGTGCTTTTATGTCTATTGCAGCTGAGTTCTGCCCACGTGAATGGAAGACAGAATAAGTTTTCAGTTTTTATAAATAGCTACTAAGTAGTCACAGAATATTTGTAGCTATCCAACACATGGGCACTGCTGACATTAAGTCCTCAAACAAAACAGTCATCAACCATATCAGGATCCAGCATTAGTAAACCGTGTATGTAAGGCAGAAACTTTTTGATTTCATTTTTGGAATAGTAGTTATGTGCAAGTGCCTACTTTGTATCTTTAGCCACCAGCTCCATATTAGATGAAATTTAAAACTCTGGATTCTTACATCAGTTTTCACTTCATTTCTCGCTTTCGTAATGCTTTCTTCAAAGTCTGAAAACATCGTTGGCAGAGATAATTTCACACCTGCATTACTACATTTATCAACTGTATAAAAGAAAAGCTGATTGTATGAAATCTTATCGTTCAAAAAGGAACAAACAATTGGAATATAATGTTCACTGACAAATCTATGAATCGTAAACGGCTGACAAAAATCCTTTTTGCGATACTTGACAATTCCATCAACATGTACTGTGTCGCACCAAGTATTTTAAGATTTTCAGCTTCACGGAATATTTCAACGATATTCAGAGTATCAGGATGTAACGACAAATCGACACCAATCTATAATTTTCTCACTTCATGTATTCACGTAATATGAACCTCGCAAACACTTGTAAGTAATTTCTGGACAATTTTCTACCTAACATTACAAACGGATTTACGAAAGCTGTCGCCATCCTTAATGGTTACACCTTCATTGTGTTCTCCATTCATTTGAGTGTAGACAAGTTTTGAGGGTCTCACATATATCTTATTTTCTGCCTCTGAATTTTATCAGCGGCTATTTCTGTGTAGTTGAGGTCATCTTGACTCCTGAGCCCATCTGTGTCTTCCACGGACGTAGTTTTAGTGAGAATTTTACAATTCTTAATGTTACTCGTTCATAAACGTATACTAACTTTTAACAATTTTTGCAACGTTTCTGAACCAGCATTACCTTTTCCATTTTACTCACAGTAACTGTAACAGCGTCGATCTGCGAGATTGAATCTGCGAGTTAGAAACCTGGGACTCAAATGACACTCCGCACAGACACAGAGGCCTTGAGGCTGCCACCATGTGGTAGACTTGTTTGGAGCGCGCGAGTCCTGCTACCTGCTGAGCCTTTCTGCTTTGGGTAGCTCAGGTCTTGCGCCCGTATACAGTGTATATCACGGTTAGTCGTAAAAACACACGTGGGTGATATTGTTGGAGTTGGAGTGGGAGACACCAAATGGTAAGTCGCTTGTGCTGAAACATGTACTCGAACCGACTCTGCATGTGCAATGAAGCATGTAGCTGTCTATATTGAAGGGGAAAAAATTGCAGCACCACGAAACAAGTTATACAGAATAATGAAATTTTGCGAATACATTTGTATAGATAACATCTACTTCTACGCTTACATCATACTCCGCAAGCCAACTAATGGTGCGTGGCGGAGGGTACTTTCGGTACCACTATCTGATCCCTCCAACCCTGTTCCACTCGCAAATAGTGTGTGGGAAGAATGACTGTCAGTAAGCCTCTGTATTGGCTCTAATTTCTCTAATTTTCTCTTCGTGGGAAATACGCAATACGCGAGATATATGTTGGGGATGAGGTGGGGAGGGGGGGGGGGGGAAGTAATATGTTGTCCAACTCCTCCTGAAAAGTGCTTTCACGATATTTCAGTAGTAAATTCTCCATGATGCACAACGCAACTTCTTCCAATGTAGTACACTTAGCATCCCTGTAACGCTCTCTCTCCAGCTGAACCATCCGGTGATGGTACAAATGGCTATGAGCACTGTGGGACTTAACTTATGAGGTTATCAGTCCCCTAAAACGTAGAACTACATAAACCTACTAACCTAAGGACAGCACACACATCCGTGCCCGAGGCAGGATGCGAACCTGCGACCGTAGCGGTCGCGCGGTTCCAGACTCTAGCGCCCAGAACCGCTCGGCCACTCCGGCCGGCCAATGGTGGTGTGTGGGAGGGTAAGATTACAACACCAACGTGTATAATCGTTTTGTTGCCGCTTTCCCCAATGATTTTAGAAATTCTAGTGCAATGTTATCTATCCTTTCAGCTTTATTTGGTCTTAAGTGCTCCAAAGTCTCTTAAATTCTGATTCTAACACTGGATCCCCTATCTCTTCTAAATCGACTCCGTTTCTTCTTCTATCTCATTAGACAATTCTTCTCCGTCTTTCCACCTATCCGCTCTCTCCTCTGCATTTAACAGTGGAATTCCCTTTGCACTCTTAATGTTTCCACCCCTGCTTTTAATTTCAACAAATGTTGTTTTGACTTACTATATGCTGAGTCAGTCCATTAGGCAATAATTTCTTTTTCGATTTCTTCATATTTTCATGCAGCCATTTGGTTTTAGTTTCCCTGAACTTCCTGTTTATTTAATTCCTCAGCGACTTGGTTCAAATGGCTCTGAGCACTATGGGACTTAACTTCCAAGGTCATCAGTCCCCTAGAACTTAGAACTATTTAAACCTAACTAACCTAAGGACATCACACACATCCATGCCCGAGGCAGGATTCGAACCTTCGACCGTAGCGGTCGCGTGGTTCCAGACTGTAGCGCCTAGAACCGCTCGGCCACCCAGGCCGGCTCAGCGACTTGTATTTCTGTATTCCTGAAATTCCCTTAACATTTTCGTACTTTGTTCTTTTATCAGCCAATTGAAGTATTTCTCAGTTACGTTTTTTGTACCTACTTTTTTCTTTCCATTTTCTTTGATTGCCCTTTTTAGAGATGTCCGCTCCTCTTCAACTATACTGCGTACTGAGCTATTGTTTATTCCTGTATCTATGGTTTTAGAGAACTTCAAGTACTTCTGTAGTCCACCTCTCTGTTTATTGATTCGTAGTGACTAATCTATAACTTGAGTCTAGTCTTCATCACTACCATATCTGTTCTGAGTACACCTTGCAATGCAGTATATGATCTCAGAATCTCTGTCTGACCATGATGTAATCTAAATGAAATCTTCCGTATCACTCGGCCTTTTCCAAGTATACCACCTCCTCTTGCGATTCTTGAACAGATTATTCGCTATCATTAGCTGAAATTTATTGCAGAACTCGATTATTATCTATCCCCTCTCATTCCTTATCCCAGCCCATATTCTCCTGTAACCTTTTCTTCTACTCTGCCCCTACAATTGCATTTCAGTCCCTCATGTCTATTATGTTTTCATCTCCCTTTCCGTACTGTATTACCCTTTCAGAATTATCATTTACTTCCTCTATCTCTTCATCTTCAGCTTACAACGTCGACATGGATGCCTGTACTACCGAGTGTTATCCTATTGGAAAACACCCCGCGGAATGCCGTTTATGAATGGCAACAAAACATGTCGTATCATCAGACTGACACGTGACTTTGCAGTCTGTGTGCTGCCTTTGAGAATTGCTTGCCAGACCATAAAGTCGAGTGTGCCAGGTTGACTGCAGGGCCTCAACTGGCACACACAGCTATCTCTAGCACCGTGGTAGATCCAACTTTCATCAGAAAGCACAACATACCTCCATCCTGCCCTCCAATGACCTCTCCATTGACACCACTGAAATCGCAAATAGTGGTGTTTCGGGGCAATGGAATGCACGATACAGGGCCTCTGACTCGAGGCTCTCCTTGAACGACCCGATTTGATACAGTTCATTGTGGCACTATGGTGTTAATTGCTGCTCCCGAGCAAGAGGTCCCGGGTTCGATTCCCGGCGGGGTCAGGGATTTTCACCTGCTTCGAGATGACTATGTGTCTGTATTGTCCTCATCATTTCATCATCATTCGTGAAAAGTGGCGAGATTGGACTGAGCAAGGGTTGGGAATTTGTACGGGCACTGAGAACCACGCAGTTGAGAGCCCCACAAACCAATCGTCATCGTCATCATCATCACTGCTGCTCGAATTGCTACTGAAGATGCAGTACGATGCGACAGAGGACAGAGAACACGATGGTCTCGGCAGTGCCACTTGGCCGTCCGGAGCGCAATCGTCTTGCGTCTGTTCCTTTTCGTGTACAGTGGCTACATTCCTGCCAAGTCTTTCTGCAGTATCGTAGAAAGAACACCCACCTTATCGTAGCGCTATTACACGACCTCGTTCAAACTCAGTGAGCTGTTGATAATGGCGTTTTATTTGTCTTAAGCATATTCTTCACTAACATAATGTCACCACGTCCAGCTTCAAAGATAACTAACTTCCACGACCGTTGCAGCGCGTCTATAAAGCCAGCCTGCATTGCATCCTCACAACTAGCGCCACTCTTATCCCACTGGCACCAAATTTTAGTAGACGTCATTTTTCTGACGTAGGAACATATCTACCGACAATAGTTTACCTCCCAAATTGCTTCTGAGTATTGCAATTTTTTTCCAACAGTGTATGTTTCTCAATCTAAATAATATATCCGCTCAGTTCCTTACGTTTATGGTTGATCAGCAGCAAGAGTGGAATACGACGCTAGGAGTTATCCCCATTATAATGTCACTCATGACAGCAGGTGAAACCAAAATTCTTCCTCTGTTAACAGCAATGAATACTCTGTACTGTGATATGCGGAATAACTGCACTGACTATGTATCCTTACACGGACTGTTCAGTGCAGAGGTGGACGAAGCAAAACAGTCGAGTAAGGGAGAAGGCGGTGCCAAGTTGGGACGCCAAGTGCCTGCCACTCGCTCCAGTTTAAACAATGGTGGTCAGCTGCGGCTTAGGCGGCGCTGGAGCAGTAACTCATCGCCCCCAGTGTGCCCTGACCGCGCTCTGCTAAGTAGATTAGGCGGCCCGGCCGCACTTTACTTCTAATCCCCTTATCTGCGGCTGTAGATCCAAAACGCGCCAACTTCGTTTCACTGCGGGCCGCGCTGTTCGCTCACCTTCCCCTCATTTCCCTCCGCCCTGGACCTGCTTCTCTACCGGCCTCCCCTTCCATCCAAACTCTTTCCCCATTCACTAACCCCCCTCCCCTCACCGCCAGTCAGATATCCACGCCCTCCTCTGATTCTGCGCCTGCGCAGTGCTGCTCCGACACGTTTGTTAATCTCATTAACCGAATGAAACGATAAATCAGCCGCGTTTCAGATAGTGCCAGAAACTCGCCAATCCACAACCTTATTTATCAGCGCCGGATGGAGTTTTCTATCCCCCCAACCTCTCCGGCGGGATCTGCAGGTGTACGGCGAACGAGTTTTGCCGCTGTGTACACAGATGGGAATAATGAGAAATTCAATCGCCACCGTCTAAACCTCCTCAAATGCCCCGAAAGATCTGGTCGGATTTTAATGAGACGTAACTTAATTAGGACGAATATTCTCCCCACCCCTAACGTCTCCCCTCTCATTCTCGTGGGACTTTAATTGCCGCGTCTCCGGACGGGCTCGCCCAATGGGAGACGACCACTTCCGATGCCGTCATTTTCTTCGTAAACGAATTGCTTTCAAGAGACCGCCGTAGTAATGAAGCTGCAATTAATTTTTAATACCCGCAGCTGAGAAACGAAACGAAATATTCTCAGGTCTTTTTAGTTAAAACTGCGGTGACGCTGTCGATAACATTCGTACGTTTCATTTGGCGCTACGTGAACCGTGAGCAAATTGCTGTTCATCCATTGTTGTAGCTCGGCTTGAAGAATTTGTTTCTCCAGTGCACCTAATTACGTGTAACTTAGTTTACTCGTCGTTTATCAACATGTGACGCGTTGCACGTCAATGCCGTCACCAATGCAGGAGCGGCAACATCATCGCGTCTACGTCTTTGAAAAACACTTAAAACAGGTTGTGAGCCCACTTATTTGCGGGGCAGTGCCGTCTCGACTATGAGAAGTTTTCTAGGTGAACGTTCGCTTGCGTTTTCAAGCAGACAGCTGTGTAGGAGCCGAGTCTCGAATATGGAAGCATGCCATGGGGCGCGGGAAGAATCTTGAGTGCAAGAAAGTTACATTGACTATTGTGATTATTAAAAATGAGATCATTCTCGACGAAGGATAAGAAGTGGAAGTACGACAAGATAAAAATATTAATTAAAGAATTGTCTGGAAATAACGACATAAGAAATTATGAAAGAAGTGCAATCGAATAGTACATTACATTTTTCTAATTTTACTTTGTGCATTAATCATGCTCCTTTTTAGTATCACACGCTTTTCCTATATGAGCTGTCGTTATACTCCAGTCAGAGAAGGTAATATGCTATTTTTTCCTAATTCTCAAAATATCAATGACGAATGTTACAGTTCGCTTTATTAGTAAATTCTATCGGATATCAAAGAGTGTGATACGTGGATTCATGTAGAAGGAGAGAGTAGGAGCACCAAAGTGGGTTGGTTGTTTGATTGGTTGGGAGCTAAGATACTAAACAGCAAGGTTATCTGTTCCCTTCTATCTATGGGTGGTTCACTCAGAATTAGTGAGGTCCACGGATTACATGTTCTGTTGATGTAAGTACACTGGTGTCCAAAAGTAAAGTAAAAAAAAAAGGAAATTTTACAAGGCATCGTTTATTTTGCCATCAAAAAGTATAAACAGGTGATAATGTAGCAGAAACAACGTAAAGGATACAGAACGTTAACAACTGCAGCACGCAAAACGATAGACAAAAATGTTCTTTGTTTTTTCAAAATTAACGCTCTTGCGCACACATTACGACAAGCGCTTAATGCGCTCAGTATGGGGCATGGCCACATTTGGCAACAGTGCAAGCCTGACAACGACGGGGTATGCTGTGAACGATGTCATCAGTCTCGTGCTGAGGCAATGACGCCCATTCTTCCTGCAGAGCTGCTCACAAGTCTTGGAGAGTGCTTGGTGAACGCTCACGTGATCAAAGTCGTCTTCATAGTGCATCCCGAAATGCTCTATGGCATTCAAATTGGGAGCGCGAGCAAGCCACGCCATGCGTGCATACTGTTTCCTTGAAAACATTAACCACCCGTGAGGTCGCAAGGTCTTGTCACGGTACATGACACCAGTTAAACTTGCCGATTCAGCCACACAATTTTATTAAGAGGGGTTCGAGTGGTAAACATAACCACTGTCCATACCATTAAGGATCATCCTTTCCACAATGTTTGGATCCCTAAATCGTCAACCACGTTCCCTCCAGGTGCGAATCTATCGAGAATCACTCTCCAGACTAAATCGGAACTCAACTGTGAAAACAAAATTGGCCGACTGTTCGACAGTCCAGATGGCCTGTTGGTGACTCCACTCCAGACGTTCCCTTCTGTAAAGACGCATCAGAGGTAGACAACAGCAGGTCTCCGTCAAAAGAGACACCTCTACTGTTACTTTTTGTACACCGTTTGCCTCGGTACATCACGTTCAGTGGATGCAGCGAGCTCACATGTCAGTTGCCGTCAAGTACTAAGGATGTATTGTCGTGCCCTTATAGCCAAATAACGGTCATCTCTGCGGAAGCCACACGTGGGCGGTTCCTGCTATGGTCTTCGGCATACAGTTTCGGTCTCTGTAACCTGTCACCACATCCGGGAAACAACAGAACGATTCACATTTAGCCATCAGGTAAATCCGTTTTCGACTGTCCTGCTTCCTTTCTTTCTACGGCCGTTGAAAATCCTCTAGGATTACTTTTCCTCAACAGTAGTTGCCGATAGTAGTATTAGTTTTCAAATTTTGGACTGGTCAATACTATTTGAATTGCTTTTCTGACAACTTTCATATAATTATATACACAGTATGTTATATTTCAAGCTACAATTTATGAAAATGAGTTACTTTGTAAAATGTTTTAGTCTTAATGTTATTACCAACAAATACTAATTCCGAATGTACAAAATAATTTTAAAACATTTGAAATTACGAATTTTTGGCACACTTAAAATTTCTAATATTAATTACGTAATACTGTATTGGTTACTGTTTTTATTTGTGGATTTATTTATGAAATAATAATCGAAAATAATAATGTAACAGAAACTAGTAGAAATTCGTGTGTTAAGAAAAATTGTAAAACCTTTGGAATATGGTTATTTCCGCAGAGTGAGTGAGTCGTAAGGATGATTCTGAAGTGTTCGGGAGTAATTTTGTATTTTGTGCGAACAATGTAATTTCTGCTTCATTAACGTGAAACACCAAAAGACTGTATGATGTAGTAAAATGTGACAAATCATATTTATGTAAAAACAGAAATTCTGCAACAAGAATCTTCAAATTTATTTAGTCCAATTCAACCGAGAGGACCTAAAATATGTAACTTTCAGCTTCAAGAATCTGACCTCTAAAGAAGAAGAAATAGTGCCAACTCTACATGAAAAGCTAAGAAAAGTAGAAAGTTTATTTTAATCTTCGCTCCTCTCAAATTTTTAATAAAAGACTAATTTGGACAATGGATGGAGTTAGGAAGGAGGGGAAGATTACAATGTCCACCGCAGAGAGTCTGGAAGGCATCTTCTCTATGGCATCTTGCACCGTTTGTGGCTGTGTACACAGCGACTGTGGATGTGGGACTACAAGACAAATACTACCTCGTTTCATAGGTTACTTGATGACATCGTTGGCCTGGTTGTCAATTGACCAGAATGTCATCTTCCGTGCAGAACACGATCATTGATAGTTTGTATGATTATATCGTAAATTAGACGCAGGAAGGAGAAATAGCGGTTTGTTGCTTTAATTTTGGACACAAGTGTATTTAGTAACGGTAAGACTGAAGCACTGATGGCAATACTGATACCAGACTGATAAAGAATTTACCGTGAAGTAGATGTTTGGGTGGGGGGTACGCCGGTCATGCCAGGTGAAGTGTCTCCCAGGGCCCATCCAAAAATCTGCTTTACGTCTCCGTCTCTTTCAAGGGCTTAGACGTGTCAATGTCTCTCAATACGCATCTGACTCCTCCCACCCGGATGAAGGGGAGCACCGGTACAGAGTAGAGAATGTCTTTTAATCGGCAGATTCAGAACAGTAAAAGACAGAAGCACAAAAACGTAATGAAAATCAGTTGGACCGTCACAATAAAAAGAATATGGGAGGTAGTTAAGGTAGCAGGTGGGCAGCCCAGGGTCTCTGCATGTTACAGTAGTCGTCCTACCTACAGCCATGCCACTCCTCATCCGTTGTAGTTGAGTCGTTAAGCAGCATCCAGTATTCAGAGGGGGCTACGTCTAGAACAAAAAGTATCGTTGCGCCATGAAATTGTGGTGACACCCACAAATTTGGAAACGTGCAGTTGAGCAGGCGATCTTAACACCTCATTAAAAACTCTTCCAATGCAGAAGCATTTTTAAAGGGCATATTTAAGTAAGGTTTTCACTTAGCTCTAACATGATATCGAAATACCAAGGTATGTTCTTTTCACAGCTAAAATTTACTGTCGTGACCCATAACACAGAAGAGACAAATTCCGCTAAGGATGAGTTGCAGAGCAGATAACAGAGCACAACGATGATGCTGTGTGTGCACCCAATAAACCCACAGAGACCCTAAGCATGCACATCCCAGGATCCAGGGCATGCGACTCGCAGCTGAAATATCGCATAGAAAATATGCAAGTGAAGAGAGACTGACATACAGGCATTTCCGACAGAACAGATACCACTATGTGAAACAGCGGCTGTTAATTACACTACTGGCTATTAAAATTGCTACACCACGAAGATGACATGCTACAGACGCAAAATTTAACCGACAGGAAGAAGAAGCTGTGATAGCATTCACACAAGGTTGGCGCCGGTGGCGATACCTACAACATGCTGACATGAGGAAAGTTTCCAACCGATTTCTCATACACAAACAGCAGTTGACCGGCGTTGCCTGGTGAAACGTTGTTGTGATGCCTCGTGTAAGGACGAGAAATGCGCACCATCACGTATCCGACTTCGCTAAAGGTCGGATATTAGCCTATCGCGATTACGGTTTATCGTATCGCGGCATTGCTGCTCGTGTTGATCGAGATCCAATGACTGTTAGCAGAGTATGGAATCGGTGGGTTCAGGAGGGTAATACGGAACGCCGTGCTGGATCCCAATGGCCTCGTATCACTAGTAGTCGAGATGACAGGAACATGGCTGTAACGGTTCGTGCAGCCACGTCTTGATCCCTGAATCAACAGTTTGGGACGTTTGCAAGACAACAACTATCTGCACGAACAGTTAGACGACGTTTGCAGCAGCATGGATTAGCAGCTCGGAGGCCATGGCTGCGGTTACCCTTGACGCAGCATCACAGACAGGAGCGCCTGCGATGGTGTACTCAACGACGAACCTGGGTGCACGAATGGCAAAACGTCATTTTTTCGGATGAATCCAGCTTCTGTTACAGCATCATGTTGGTCGCATCCGTGTTTGGCGTTATCGCGGTGAACGCACATTGGAAGCGTGTATTCGTCATCGCCATACTGGCGTTTTCACCTGGCTTGATGGTATGGGGTACCATTGGTTACACGTCTCGGTCACTTCTTGTTCGCATTGAACAGTGGACGTTACATTTCAGATGTGTTACGAGTCGTGGCTCTACCCTCCATTCGATCCCTGCGATACCGTACATTTCAGCAGGATAATGCACGACCGCATGTTGCGGGTCCTGTACGAGCCTTTCTGCATACAGACAATGTTCGACTGCTGCCCTGCCCAACACATTCTCCAGATCTCTCACCAATTGAAAACATCTGGTCAATGGTGACCGAGCAACTGTCTCGTCACAATACACCCGTCACCACTGTTGATGAACTGTGGTATCGTGTTGAAGCTGCATGGGTAGCTGTACCTGTACACGCCATCCAACCTCTGTTTGACTCAATGCCCAGGCGTATGAAGGCCGTTATTACGGCCAGAGGTGGTTGTACTGGGTAATGATTTGTCAGGTTCTATGCACCCACATTGCGTGAAAATGTAATCACATGTTAGTTCTAGTATAATATATTTGTCCAGTGAATACTCGTTTGGTGTCTCCATTTCTTTTTGGTGTAGCAATTTTAATGGCCAGTAGTGTATATGAATTAAGAGAAACCAACCACATCTGCCGCATTCGGGTTTTGAAACAGATTCAAAGACGACAGGTGAAAATTCATACCGGGATGTGAACCAGGATTTTCCGTTTAACGCGAGTGGTTGCCTTAAATGCTTCGGATATCCAGATACATTTCGCATCCGACCCAAATTCCCAGACTGTCGTAAGCACGTAACGTCCCTATGCATTTTCCAAACCGTTTCAGAAGCATACTGATATTTTACCGAGGCTATTAAGAAAAATTCCAGTAACTCTATTCCCACGTAAGACATGCAAACTACATCTATGACCTCAATTCAGATGTTGCCTCGCAACTTCATAATTACTGTGAACTCGCAACTACAAGATTTATGCAATGTTTTCGAATGGATTCCAGTGGACGAGGACACCATTGAAACATCACATGTCTTACCACCTTTAACAGCCTCAAGAGAAAGATGGTTGGTCAAAATTGACACAAGAATTGGATACGACATGGTGTGCATATCGTATTGCAGTGCACGAACAGGTGGCAGGGGGAAGGATAAGGGGTGGGGGAAGATGTTAGGTGTGATTCAGGCTTCATCCCCCCCCCCTCCCTCCTCCAGATAGTGTGCTCTCATTCTGTAGGGATCATTTGATTTCTATAGAGTGCAATGGGAAGACCCTTTGCTGAATTTTAATACTGGTTAAATTATTTCAAAAGTATTGGAATGGTTGGACGGCATCACACCAGCACTGCACTGGCGCCGCACCAGTGTCACGCCGCCCTTACACTGACATCAGTGTCATCACGCACTGTGGCCTGTGAGATGTTAGTCGTGGGTTGCTCAAAACTGTGAAAATTATCGAACTAGCAGTTTAATAAGTCACGGCTGCAAAATACTAACACAAATTCTTTACAGGCGAATGAAAAGAAACTGGTAGAAACCGACCTCGGGGAAGATCAGTTTGGATTCTGTAGAAATGTTTGAACTTGTGAGGCAATACTGACCGTACGACTTATCTTAGAAGATAGATTAAGGAAAGGCAAACCTACTTTTCTAATATTTGTAGACTTAGAGGAAGATTTTGAGAATGTTGACTGGAATACTCTCTATCAAATTCTGAAGGTGGCAGGGGTCAAATACAGGGAAGGAAAGGCTATTTACAATTTGTACAGAAACCAAATGGCAGTTACAAGAGTCGATGAGTATGAAAGGGAATCAATGATTTGGAAAGGAATGAGACAGAGTTGTAGCCTATCCCTGATGATGTTCAATCTTTATATTGAACAAGCAGTAAAGGAAACAAAAGAAAAATTTGGAGTAGGAATTAAAATCCATGGAGAAGAAATAAAAACTTTGAAGTTAGCCAATGACATTGTAATTTTGTCAGAGACGGCAAAGAACCTGGAAGAGCAGTTGAACGGATTGGACAGTGTCTTGAAAGGAGAATATAAGATGAATATCAACACTTACAGTAGTAGATGAGTTCTGATATTTGGGGAGCAAAATAATATATGATGGTCGAAGTAGAGAGGATATAAAATGTAGACAGGCAATGGGAAGGAAAGCGTTTCTGGAAAAGAGAAGTTTGTTAACATGAAGTATAAAGTTAAGTGTCAGGAAGTCTTTTCTGAAAGTATTTGTATGGAGTGTAGCCATGTAAGAAAGTGAAACATAAATAATAAATAGTTTAGACAAGAAGAGAATAGAAGCTTTCGAGTTGTGGTGCTGCAGAAGAATGATGAAGATTTAATGGGTAGCTCGCGTAACTAATGAGGAGGTTGTTGTTGTTGTCTTCAGTCCTGAGACTGGTTTGATGCAGCTCTCCATGCTACTCTATCCTGTGCAAGCTGCTTCATCTCCCAGTACCTACTGCAACCTACATCCTTCTGAATCTGCTTAGTGTACTCATCTCTCGGTCTCCCTCTACGATTTTTACCCTCCACGCTGCCCTCCAATGCTAAATTTGTGATCCCCTGATGCCTCAAAACATGTCCTACCAACCGATCCCTTCTTCTAGTCAAGTTGTGCCACAAACTTCTCTTCTCCCCAATCCTATTCAACACCTCCTCATTAGTTACGTGATCTATCCACCTTATCTTCAGTATTCTTCTGTAGCACCACATTTCGAAAGCTTCTATTCTCTTCTTGTCCAAACTAGTTATCGTCCATGTTTCACTTCCATACATGGCTACACTCCAAACAAATACTTTCAGAAACGACTTCCTGATACATAAATCTATATTCGATGTTAATAAATTTCTCTCTCAGAAACGCTTTCCTTGCCATTGCCAGTCTACATTTTATATCCTCTCTACTTCGACCATCATCAGTTATTTTACTTCCTAAGTAGCAAAACTCCTTTACTACTTTAAGTGTCTCATTTCCTAATCTAATTCCCTCAGCATCACCCGATTTAATTTGACTACATTCCATTATCCTCGTTTTGCTTTTGTTAATGTTCATCTTATATCCTCCTTTCAAGACACTGTCCATTCCGTTCAACTGCTCTTCCAAGTCCTTTGCCGTCTCTGACAGAATTACAATGTCATCGGCGAACCTCAAAGTTTTTACTTCGTCTCCATGAATTTTAATACCTACTCCAAATTTTTCTTTTGTTTCCTTTACTGCTTGCTCAATATACAGATTGAATAACATCGGGGAGAGGCTACAACCCTGTCTCACTCCTTTCCCAACCACTGCTTCCCTTTCATGCCCCTCGACTCTTATGACTGCCATCTGGTTTCTGTACAAATTATAAATAGCCTTTCGCTCCCTGTATTTTACCCCTGCGACCTTTAGAATTTGAAAAAGAGTATTCCAGTCAACATTGTCAAAAGCTTTCTCTAAGTCTACAAATGCTAGAAACGTAGGTTTGCCTTTTCTTAATCTTTCTTCTAAGATAAGTCGTAAGGTCAGTATTGCCTCACGTGTTCCAACATTTCGACGGAATCCAAACTGATCCTCCCCGAGGTCTGCATCTACCAGTTGTTCCATTCGTCTGTAAAGAATTCGCGTTAGTATTTTGCAGCCGTGGCTTATTAAACTGATAGTTCGGTAATTTTCACATCTGTCAGCACCTGCTTTCTTTGGGATTGGAATTATTATATTCTTCTTGAAGTCTGAGGGTATTTCGCCTGTCTCATACATCTTGCTCACTAGCTGGTAGAGTTTTCTCAGGACTGGTTGTCCCAAGGCCGTCAGTAGTTCTAATGGAATGTTGTCTACTCCGGGGGCCTTGTTTCGACTCAGGTCTTTCAGTGCTCTGTCAAACTCTTCACGCAGTATCGTATCTCCCATTTCGTCTTCATCTACATCCTCTTCCATTTCCATAATATTGTCCTCAAGTACATCGCCCTTGTATAAACCTTCTATATACTCCTTCCACCTTTCTGCCTTCCCTTCTTTGCTTAGAACTGGGCTGCCATCTGAGCTCTTGATATTCATACACTTGGTTCTCTTCTCTCCAAAGGTCTCTTTAATTTTCCTGTAGGCAGTATCTATCTTACCCCTAGTGAGATAAGCTTCTACATCCTTACATTTGTCCTCTAGCCATCCCTGTTTAGCCATTTTGCACTTCCTGTCGATCTCATTTTTGAGACGTTTGTATTCCTTTTTGCCTGCTTCATTTACTGCATTTTTATATTTTCTCCTTTCATCAATTAAATTCAATATTTCTTCTGTTACCCAAGGTTTTCTAGCAACCCTCGTCTTTGTACCTACTTTATCCTCTGCTGCCTTCACTACTACATCCCTCAGAGCTACCCATTCTTCTTCTACTGTATTTATTTCCCCTATTCCTGTCAATTGTTCCCTTATGCTCTCCCTGAAACTCTGTACAACCTCTGGTTCTTTCAGTTTATCCAGGTCCCATCTCCTTAATTTCCCACATTTTTGCAGTTTCTTCAGTTTTAATCTACAGGTCATAACCAGTAGATTGTGGTCAGAGTCCACATCTGCCCCTGGAAATATCTTACAACTTAAAACCTGGTTCCTAAATCTCTGTCTTACCATTATATAATCTATCTGATACCTTTTAGTATCTCCAGGGTTCTTCCACGTATACAACCTTCTTTCATGATTCTTAAACCAAGTGTTAGCTATGATTAAGTTATGCTCTGTGCAAAATTCTACCAGACGGCTTCCTCTTTCATTTCTGATCCTCAATCCATATTCACCTACTATGTTTCCTTCTCTTCCTTTTCCTACACTCGAATTCCAGTCACCCATTACTATTAAATTTTCATCTCCCTTCACTATCTGAATAATTTCTTTTATTTCATCGTATATTTCTTCAATTTCTTCATCATCTGCAGAGCTAGTTGGCATATAAACTTGTACTACTGTAGTAGGTGTGGGCTTCGTATCTATCTTGGCCACAATAATGCGTTCACTATGCTGTTTGTAGTAGCTTACCCGCATTCCTATTTTCCTATTCATTATTAAACCTACTCCTGCATTACCCCTATTTGATTTTGTGTTTATAACCCTGTAGTCACCTGACCAGAAGTCTTGTTCCTCCTGCCACCGAACTTCACTAATTCCCACTATATCTAACTTTAACCTATCCATTTCCCTTTTTAAATTTTCTAACCTACCTGCCCGATTAAGGGATCTGACATTCCACGCTCCGATCCGTAGAACGCCAGTTTTCTTTCTCCTGATAAAGACATCCTCCTGAGTAGTCCCCGCCCGGAGATCCGAATGGGGGACTATTTTACCTCCGGAATATTTTACCCAAGAGGATGCCATTATCATTTAATCATACAGTAAAGCTGCATGTCCTCGGGAAAAATTACGGCTGTAGTTTCCCCTTGCTTTCAGCCGTTCGCAGTACCAGCACAGCAAGGCCGTTTTGGTTAATGTTGCAAGGCCAGATCAGTCAATCATCCAGACTGTTGCCCCTGCAACTACTGAAAAGGCTGCTGCCCCTCTTCAGGAACCACACGTTTGTCTGGCCTCTCAACAGATACCCCTCCGTTGTGGTTGCACCTACGGTACGGCCATCTGTATCGCTGAGGCACGCAAGCCTCCCCACCAACGGCAAGGTCCATGGTTCATGGGGGGGAGGAATGAGGAGGTAATGAACAGAATTGGGGAGAAGAGGAATTTGTGGCACAACTTGGCTAGAAGAAGGGATCGGTTGGTAGGACACAATCTGAGGCATCGAACGATCACCAATTTAGTATTGGAGGGCAGCGTGGAGGGTAAAGATCATAGAGGGAGACAAAGAGGTGAATACACTACGCAGAGTAGAAGGATGTAGGTTGCAGTACTTATTCGGGGATGAAGAAGCTTGCACAGGATAGAGCAGCATGAAGAGCTGCATCAAACTAGTGTCTGGACTGAAGACCGCAACAACAACATGGGATGCCTTGCAATGTGCTGTTCAGGAGAGATCTCCACCCCCTCGTACTCTTAGGGATTTATGGACAGCCCTGCAAGATTTATGGTGTCAATTGCCTCCAGCACTATTTCAGACATTAGTCAAGTCCATGCCACGTCGTGATGCGGCACTTGTGCGTACTGGCGGAACCCTACACGATATTTGGCAGGTGTACCAGTTTCTTTCGCTCTTCAGTGTATTAGATGCTAAGGTAAAATTACCGCGAAATACTTATGCTTTCTTCCACGGAATACCAAAACACACATGTGGGTTGCTTGTTGTAATGTACTAATGTGACTATAAATCTCTGACCGCTATGACAGTGTAACCATTACGGAATTTAAATGATGTATAAACCCGCCTATTGCCAATGATCTTCGTTATTTTGGGTGGTCGGGTTACATCTGTATTGTAAAAGTCATGTCTGGGAGCATTACAGATGATTAATAGACTACATATGGTCGTTTGTAATCTGTAAATGCGGTGATTTCCCACACAAGATCAGAAGTAGGGCACGCAATCAAATGCCCAAGCAATGCTTTCTGTTGAGAGATCGCATGATAACGTCTGGGACAAATATAGTTTATGCAATAGACTTTCAAATCTCCCGTTTTTCTCTATTCATTATATTAAACACAAACTACTCTGTAAACATTGAAAAATCAGAAGAAGAAAACAAATTTTGGTAGTCTGCATAATGATTAGGAATTAGTGTGAAAGCTCCACTTAAGATGGGAAGTCAGTTAGCTACAGCTTCTGTGTTTCTTATATGCTGTCGTTGTGCAAGCAGCTATAAGACTTACTTTCGGAAACCTATCCGTATTATCATGTACTCGTGTCACGCTGGAGAAGAGTAAATACTGCATTTCGCCCGATCAGTAAATTAGGTGCACACTACAGCGCACTGTATTCGAACAGCTGTTACTCGTAGCAATAGTTTCAAATACTGAAATGTGCTTTGACTAAGAGCACGCTACGATATACGAAACGTAGATGCTGCATGTGTTCTAAATTAACTTTTTTTCGATGTTGAAAGGTGGCTACACTGAATCACAGCGCCAGAGATTGCGCCAACGAGTATTATTCAGCCGCCTCCACTGGCAGTGCTTGTTGGGAAGTTGCGGAGGGCAGTGATAGTTCTGAGGTAGGCGTGATCTGTGCTTGTTGAGACGTCGATAGAGTACTAGTTGTTCTGTTGGGTAAGACACCATATGTTATTCGATTGGGGATGTTGTAATGATCAGAGTGTATTTTTCGTCAATATATATGAAGGTAACGAATTTTTTATTTATATTTATTTCAAACTTCCTAACTAACAATGCCTCTTGCTCACAGGTTCAGTCAACAAAGCATCTGGCTTGTGTTCATGTATTAGAGTGTAATTCTGCTTTCCATGTGCAATCATAGTATTTCTGGTTTTTTAAATTATTTCATTGTAAATGGCGTTTAAAAGATCTTATCGTATTGAGGAAGAACCGTGCCAGATGTGTATGTTGAATCACACTTCCACACACACAGAACAGTTACACTTATACTTTGTTGTTTCGTAGCTTTTATAGTTGCTGGGGACTTAATTAATTAATTGTGTTAACGGAAATTTCCTTTCATTCTTTGTTGCTATTCTGTGCAGTCAGATTGCGTACTAATATTATTCAGGGCCAACCGGTTACGAGACTGAGTAACCGCACAAACAGCGACTAAAATTAAAATTATTAGCATTTTATTTAATTAAGCCCGCATGCAATGTTGAAAGTAGTATTAAAAGACATGTTCAAACAACCAGGAGGGGGTTCCTGTGTAGGAGGTAACTATCCTTTTTTTATTGATCTCCACCAGCAAAATTTTTCCCTGTGTAAAGCGTGAAGTACAATAAGAACAATGCGTGTGTCGGGTATCACATCACGTTGTCACATGCAGTGCGAGTGTCACCTCACAGACACACACTCATCGTACAAGTTATGTGTGAAAATGACTATGATCTATTATGACAGTATATTAGTATTTAATAAAAAAGTCATTGCTATGATATCCCACCGCGATGTGTTACTTGAAATAAATAAATCAGACACTTTGACAGTTTATGTTGAACGACTTTTTCTCTGTCTCGCTGTGCTGCCGCTGTCAGAAGATGGGATAGTTGCTGTCTGCATGCATCAAATCTCGACGTTGTATGTGTCTACATCTATATAATACTCCGTAAGCCACCTACTGCTGTGTGGCGGAAGGTACTTTTTGTACCCCTAACTCAGCCCTCCAACCCTGTTCCACTCGCCCATAGCGCGTGGAAGAATGATTGTCGGTAAGCTTCTGTATGGGCTCTAATTTCTCTAATTTTTTCCTCATGGTCGTTACGCTCGACTTATGTAGAGGGACGTAATATGTTTTTCGACTCTTTCCGGAAAGTGATCTCTCGAAATCTCAATAGTAAATCTCTTTGTGATGCACAACGCCTTTCTTGTAACGTCTGCCAATGCAGTTTGGTGAAAATCCCAGGAACGCTCGCTTGTCGAATCGATTAACAAGCACTCAGTTTCACTGGTTGTAATGATTACAATAAATAACAGATTTAATATAGCAATCAGTGAGAATTTCAACAAATGGTATCACCCCTCAGGGAAGTAAACCAGGGTACTCAGTCACCCCTTTTATCGCAGAATTATGCAACAGTGCATCTAATAGACAATAATAAATTCAAATTACAAAGAAAATTTATAGGTAAATAAGAATCGTACTAAGACTGCACTCAAACACAGAGGTTTCAAATAATTAAAGTTCATAAAAGTTCTCTATAAATTTAAAAACGAATATATGACAGTACAATAAAATAATTAAATAACCTGAACAGCGGCGTCAAATAGTTGCTAATTTCCTCACGTCTATGTCTAAGTTATAAAGGATGAATCTAAAAATAGTTTTGCACCTACATGGCAATTAAATGCAAACGTCTCCAAAATTTAGCCTAAGTGGAAATACATAAATAACACAACGATTAACAAACGTGAATACTAGAAGCAATATGTAATCTCAAAGGCAAACTACTACCTACATCTACATCTACATCTGCATCTACATGGTTACTCTGTAATTCACACTTAAGTGCCTGGCAGAGGGTTCATCGAACCATTTTCATACTACTTCTCGCCATTCCACTCTCAAATGGCGCGTGGAAAAAAGGAACACCAAATCTTTCCGTTCGAGCTCTAATTTCACTTATTTTTTTATGATTATTGTTTCTCCCTACGTAGATGGGTGTCAACAAAATATTTTCGCAATCGGAAGAGGAAAATTGGTGACTGAAATTTTGTAAATAGATCTTGCCGCAAAGAAAACTGCCTTTGTTTCAGTGACTGCCGCTGCAACTCACGTTATCATATTAGTGACACTCTCACCCCTATTGCAAGAAAACACGAACGAACTGCCCTTCTTGGCACTTTTTCGATGTCCTCCGTCAATCCCACCTGGTAAGGATCCCACACCGCTCAGCAATATTCCAGCAGACGACGGACAAGTGTAATGTAGGCTGTCTCTTTAGTGGGTTGGTCGCATCTTCTAAGTGTTCTGCCAACAAAGCGCAGTCTTTGTTTTGCCTTCCCCACAATATTATCTTTGTGGTCTTTCCATTTTAAGTTGCTCTTAATTGTAATTCCTAGGTATTTAGCTGAATTGCCAGCCCTTACATTTGTGCGATTTATGATATACCATGATTTATCGGATATATTTTAGTACCCATGTGAGAGACATCGCACTTTTCTTCGTTTAGTGCCAAATGCCACTTTTCGCACCGTACAGAAATTCTCTCTAGATCATTTTGTAATTGGAATTGATCGCCTGATGAGTTTACTATACGGTAAATCTGCAAACAGTCTGAGGGGGCTGCTCAGATCATCACCAAATCATTTATATAAATCAGGCACAGCAAAAGCGCTATGACACTACCTTGCGGAGCACCAGGTATCACTTCTATTGTACTCGATGTTTTACCGTCCATTACTACGAACTGTGACCTATCATGTCTAAATGAGTCTAAACACTAGCTTATCTAAAATATAAGACTTCACTTCTTACGATTTTCGAGGCCAGGGCAGTCAATAACCAGATTATTCAAACATTTAACGTGAGGGCGAATGAGCCACGCACAAAGGGATTAAGACATTTAGTGTACCCTTTCAGCCTTCAATTACTACTATTGAACTTAAAAATAATACAGCAAAGTATCACAGAATATACGAATTTAGGCCGCGGCCCCACGAATAAGATAGTCGGCAGGTCACATACCGTGACGGCGCCACGCATAACAGACGACTGGGAACAGAGATCCATCTGTTTTTTTTTTATTATTATTATTCGTGTCAGAAGCACCATGGATACAGGGATATAAAAATGAATAGCACACAGAAAAAAATTAATTACAGGCATGTTGTTGTTGTTGTTGTCTGCAGTCCTGAGACTGGTTTGATGCAGCTCTCCATGCTACCCTATCCTGTGCAAGCTGCTTCATCTCCCAGTACTTACTGCAACCCACATCCTTCTGAATCTGCTTAGTGTATTCATCTCTTGGTCTCCTTCTACGATTTTTACCCTCCACGCTGCCCTCCAATACTAAATGTGTGATCCCTTGATGCCTCAGAACATGTCCTACTAACCGGTCCCTTCTTTTTGTCAAGTTGTGCCATATACTCCTCATCTCCCCAATTCTATTCAATACTTCATCATTAGTTATGTGATCTACCCATCTAATCTTCAGCATTCCTCTGTAGCACCACATTTCGAAAGCTTCTATTGTCTTCTTGTCCAAACTATTTATCGTCCATGTTTCACTTTCATACATACACTCCATAAAAATACTTTCAGAAACGACTTCCTGACATTTAAATCTATACTCGATGTTAACAAATTTATCTTCTTCAGAAACGCTTTCCTTGCCATTGCCAGTCTACATTTTATATCCTCTCTACTTCGACCATCATCAGTTATTTTACTCCCTAAATAGCAAAACTCCTTTACTACTTTAAGTGTCTCATTTCCTGATCTAATTCCCTCAGCATCACCCGATTTAATTTGACTACATTCCATTATCATCGTTTTGCTTTTGTTGATTTTCATCTTATATCCTCTTTTCAAGACACTGTCCATTCCGTTCAACTGCTCTTCCAAGTCCTTTGCCGTCTCTTACAGAATTACAATGTCATCGGCGAACCTCAAAGTTTTTATTTCTTCTCCATGAATTTTAATACCTACTCCAAATTTTTCTTTTGTTTCCTTTACTGCTTGCTCAATATACAGATTGAATAACATCGGGGAGAGGCTACAACCCTGTCTCACTACTTTCCCAACCACTGCTTCCCTTTCATGCCCCTCGACTCTTATGACTGCCATCTGGTTTTTATACAAATTGTAAATAGCCTTTCGCTCCCTGTATTTTATCCCTGCCACCTTCAGAATTTGAAAGAGAGTATTCCAGTCAACATTGTCAAAAGCTTTCTCTAAGTCTACAAATGCTAGAAACGTAGGTTTGCCTTTTCTTAATCTTTCTTCTAAGATAAGTCGTAAGGTCAGTATTGCCTCACGTGTTCCAACATTTCGACGGAATCCAAACTGATCCTCCCCTAGGTCCGCATCTACCAGTTTTTCCATTCGTCTGTAAAGAATTAACGTATCGAACTTGGTTCTGTCGCCAAATGAACAAAAAGTGCTTGAGAAAGTTTTTAAATATCCTCCTCCCCACCCTCCATTAGAAAAACAACTGGATATTATGAAAATAATATTGAAAATACTCTAATGAAAGATACCACTCGGAAACACGAGTATTTAGATGCCAATGCACTGAAGAAAGAAACCAGATTCGAGTGTAACATCCCATCCACTATTAAGTTTCACACCCTCAGGCCCTTAAAATAGAAAGTACAACAATATATCATTGCCACAAAATCTGATAAAGGAAACAGGAATTTATTTTTGAACAAACTTGATTATGTGGATAAAATGAATGATTTCCAGAATACCACATGCTTCCAAGGCCTACCCAAACATCCTACTAAATTATTCAAAGAGAATGTTAAATATGCAATCAATTCATGCAAAACTATATTCTCTGTTTCTGAAGCAAAACTATATTCTCTGATTCAGAAGCAAAACTATTAATTAATATGAACCCAGTGCCTCTTAGAATTCATGGGCTTCCTAAACTGCATAAACACGATGTTCGTATTCGTCCAGTTGTATCATCATTCACTGCTCCATCTTGCAAACTAACTAGTAAACTGGAAGGATTAATTAAGAGCAAGACCAAATTCAAACCAAAGCATGGTATTTCAAACTCTGTGGACCTTGTAAATAAGATAAAGGTAAATCTGTCTCACCCAGTGATAAATTAGGATCCTTTGAGGTATGCAGTTTGTTTTCCAATATACAAGTAGTGGAATGCATTGACATTCCGACAGAGCTGATGCCCAAGTCCAGTTTCAATCCTGTGGAACTGAATGATTTAAGACTGGCCACTCAGACATGCTTGGCTCAGATCTATTTCCAGTTCCAAGGGAGTCTTTATAAACAATGAGATGGCTTATCTATGGCTTTCTCTCTTAATCCAGAGTTGGCTGATACATTTATGGACCATTTTGAACAATATTTTCTGAAAAAGACTCTTTGAGTGCAAATATCAAATACTGGTGTAGATATGAGGATGATGTCCTGTATGTGTGAACTGGTACTGCAAGACAACTCAACACATTTTTGAAAAACCTAAACAGTCAAAATAAAATCGGTTCACAATGGATATTGGCAACAAATCCATAAACTTCTTAGATCTCGCCAGGTGACATCAGAACACAGACACATTATTTCAAAATTCTTAGAAAAGTACAGCTACAGATCTAATAATACCATCTTGCTCAAAACACCCCAAAGCTCACAAACACGCACATTTCCACTCAATGGGACACTGTCTCATATCTCTCCCCATGAACACATATGATTTTAAAGCACAGCCAATGGCTACAGTCCGGTCCTTACTGACCACAAAATGCGTAGGAAAGAAAAACGGAAATTTATACCCCTCCTCTATGCCTCACCTGCTTCCCCATCCACTGTCTACAACAAATGGTGTACAGTACCACATCTAGGAGAGGCACCACAGATTGTCGCCAAAGCACTGCTGAAAGCCTGCAGGTAAAGGCTTTTCTACTATGTAGAGAAGACGACAGCCCAGTGTATTTTAAATAGCAAAGAGAAGATCCAGTTATTACCCAACAACATGGTATACAAAATTACCTATTCTTATTGTGACAAGTTTTACATTGTTCAGACAGGCAGAGACATATTAACATGCTGGCTGAACATGAATGCAACTGGATGTTGCAGGACTTTGACTCCGGATTTGTTGCTCATGTAGTGAATGAGGGTCACAACTATCAGCCGGAGTCCCATGTCCTTCAGTTAGCAAACAGAGATCATAAACTCAACCTGCTAGACGCCCTCGAAAGTAACAAACATCTAGCTCAGTGTTCAGATATAATCCTAAATCACCAGACACAGAACATCACTTCCCCTCTCCTAAACTTAACATAATCATCTCCGTTTTCGGTTACGTCCATGCTGTCTGTTCCTACGTATTCCCATTCTCCTCTATTCATTAAATTCTTTTATTTTATTGAAACTGTTTAAGTAATCTATATAAATTGTAGTTTCAATTGTTAAGGCTTTCTTCAAAGTGGTGCTTGTATCACTTTCAATGTTTAATACTTCTTGCAGTTGTGTCAACAAATATTGTTCTTGTTTTACCCGGTTCATTTATGTAATGCTGTTATATAGTCGCTGTTTTGAGTATAACATTAATGTTTTTCCTGTTTGCTCCTTTTGTATTTGTGTGTTGTTCAGCCTTTTTTACCTTTTGAAATGCAATATTACCACACTCTCAAAGACTGCATTTTCAGTATGTTCTTTGGTGGTATGAAAAGAAAAGAATTTTTTGTGTCTGATAATATTACGTAAAATTGTAATTTTCTATTTCTATTGTGGTACTTGATTTAAAGAGAAGTGGTTATCATTAGCATTGCGTTCTGGTTTTGGCTAGCATGAGACTGTTAAGCAAACTCAATGCCACCACAATTATTTACTTAGACCTTGGATTTTCCGCGGTGCGTGCGTAACAGTTTTTCAAACACAGTGCGCGACTCTCCGCCTTCTACGGTTAAGTTTGCGTGAGTGGCTGCTATTATATCTAAAACTCTGCGTATACTACGTGGAATATTGTAATAAAAATTAGTTCTCAGGGGGCCTGATGGCATGTGTTTTAATTATATACCAATTTTAAAACAACAGTTAATACCTGAGATATTTCTGTTTTCATGAAAATTAATACATTGCTTGGGTTATTTTTCATTAGGAGGGCAAAGCTAAGGACATTCTCGTCATCTGCCGCTACGCGGCCAATCGAAAATATACTGAACTCACTGCAACGAAAATATTAAAGATTGAAGCTTTAATTTAATTTCACTGGCTTTAGGATATTGAATCAGAAAAACGGATAACTCTACTCCATTTGAGTCGTGAATTTGCAAAACGACTTAAGTCCCTAGAGGTACATTTTCAGAAACAACAAAAAAACTGTCTATTATCTTACTGAAGCGAATGTTGCATTAAATTATTGAATTATATGTTACATACATCGAAAAAACGACATAAGACTGTCATTACAAAAGAATGATCTTGTACTTGCTTCAAGTTCAAATTTTGCTTTAAAAAAGGACTTAATTCATTTTTCAAAATAACTTCAGTTTTCTTGTTATGTAATAAAATTCTGGCGTACAAACACATAATAACGTATTTTCTTTATTGACAAACACATTCATAATACATACGACAGTAAATCATCCAGGGAAATAAACATACAGGACAAAAATTCCAAAACGAAATTGCAATTTTACTCATTTATCTTTGTTTCCTAAGCTGCAATTTTCTTATAAAATGCTTACAGTCGAGAATGTACTTGAGCATTTGGCTTATATCTTTAATTTTATTTTCATTGATTGGACACACACCATATGGATAAGCATGTCTGTATGATAGTTCTGGGACGTGTCGATACGTTGTCCCAAGGATGAAAGAATGTTGAATTATTCGCCCTACGAATGGTTTTGCCACAACTATTCCGATCTGTTCTGCAGAAAATCAGAATTTCATAAAATTTGAAACAGTGAATCTCTAGGAACGTCCTTAACAGACGTCTCTTTCTTAATTGGCATTTCTTTTGTAATAATGTGGCCACCAGTTGTTTTAATCATAAACATCCTCACTTTTAACGATTGTAGCTGTAAAATTTCCTTTAGGCGCTATAGCTGACTGTGTTCACAGACGTCCTTCATTGTGTAGAGTCTGTCCACACGCCTCAGTCGTCTCTTCACCACTGGGAAGTACCCATCATTTGGCACAAAGGAGTGCCCTCTGATAGGGAAAAGAAGTCTGATGATCATAAAACGCCTCTGAGCACTTATAGCCATTAAAAACCTGATGAGAGTGTTGTTCTTATTCTGACCTGGAGAGCCGTCACAAAACAACCGGAGTTCTTTAACACTAGATAAGACACAGGTATTTAAATAATGGAGGAGAAAACTGCATACCTCATTGGGACTTTTATTAGCTTGCTCCTCATGGTAGATGTAGAAGGATACTGAATTAGTTTTCATGTTATGCACAGAGAAAACTGGAATTGCCATTTAACGATAATAATTCATGTCCTGAACTGGTATCTTGGGCAAGCACACATTTTGCATGTGGTCAAATGTTAAAGCAAGATAATCCTTCACAGTGCATAACTTGGTTGCATTTTGTAGTGTTTTGTAGAACTTTTTGCTGTGACGATTGTAAACTAGGAGCTCTGCTGCAGCTACGCGTTTAGCGCAATCATCAAGTGCATCGTTTTTCACTTTATCATTCAGTCTTCACACGTAGTTCACTGTTCAAGTAGAAAACATCGTTGTTTCCATGGCGGATTTGTTTTCTTTTAAATGACGCAATATGGGCACAAATAGAATCAAATATATCAGCCTCTTTTGCGTTCTCTGGTTTGTGTTTTCCACGTTGGTCTTTAGGAGACTAACCATGAAGCAGCAACTTACACAATCTCTTCATCCTGCTTTCGGTAACACAACAAACACTGAGGAACGGTTTCTTACATACCTCTATTTGCTTGTATGAATCTTTAACATAATACATGAACATAGCTGCCCCAGTAGCAGGCTGGGATTTCTTTCCTCTTCGTCTTTTTATGGCAATACTTTCAGTTTGTTCGTGTAGGAACACATCATGTTCGTCTTCGTTCTTGGTGTCAATCTCTTTCGTGTAATTAACTGTTTCTAACAATGCATTTTCGGAAATCAAGCTGAGACATTGTTTCCTGCATCTGAAATATATGACTATTTTTCATAAACAAGAGTCTGAATTACTAGTAATTACCAGTCTCAGTAAGCTACAATGATGTGTACAAGAATATTGTGTACAATAATATTGTGAAACAAAATTAAATCCAAATTGCTTACCCACAAGCAGGTCCTGTTTGTCTAGCTGAAACTGACTTCTCCATATGATTTACGTGCTCCAAACCTTTAACCTTAGCACGCTTTATTGTAGCATTCTTGTATTCCTCAGTCCTTTTCATTCCTTTCCTACTTTTTTGTTCATTATTTTCCTCATTTTTCAGCAACAGCAATACATAAAGAACAGCTGTAAGAGGCCTTTTTCGTTTTCAACTAACGTATCGCAGGTCTGCCACTCAAACGAAAGTAATATAGACGATTTACCAACTTAAAAGCTGTACATGAATCGGTTAACAATTCTCATTACCTGGCAAGCAAAACAACTTAAGTCCTGAGCTAAGGCTGTTTTGCCGAAAAAAATGAATGTTCACTTTACTGGAAATAATGTACAGAAGTTAGGGACTAAAGTCTCTTTGGTATTAAGCGATGTGTGTTGGGTAGTGGAACATTGAGTGCCCATAACTCAAAACAATGAAAATGTGGACCTAACTCGTTTTGCAAATTCACAATTAATTTACATTTACAGTTAATAAATGATTTAATAAGAATAATTTTTCTCCGGTGTGATCGCAGACCTATCCTGCAAGAGAAATTGTGGTCCCCTCCGGAGCACACGCTAAAACAACAAATTTACCCTAAATATTGACTCACTAATATGAGGGGTGCGAACACTACAAAAAGTAAATATTATTACATGGAAATATTATTTATATTCTGAATAGTTTTACAGAATTTATAAACAGTTATTTCCAACGTATAGTGCCGCCTATCATCCATACAAGAATCGAAGACAGGCGAGTGAGTAACATGTTACAATATGCGATTGCAGTCTTTCTCGGCGTATTCCATTGATGAAATCTTCTCGGGTTATCAGCCGAGTGGTGGCGTCGTCTTGTCGCAACGTTTCGATGAGTTTCGTACCCATCATCTTCTGGCGAAGATGATGGGTACGAAACTCATCGAAACGTTGCGACAAGACGACGCCACCACTCGGCTGATAACCCGAGAAGATTTCATCAACATGTTACAATGTCTCTGGTCTTTTTCATTGACCAACACAGATAAAATAAAGATGGTTCGATATCATTTTCATTAGTTTTCCAGAAATTATTTCTTTTTCTTTCACATGTTAGTGTTCGTTGCACAAAATACATCGCTCTTTTATTAACACTTCTAGCGTCACATGACGAATTCTTCATCAGAATAAAAAAAAATTCCATTTTTTTTTCTTTTTTAAAATAAATATATGTGGCGTTCCGCCACAGCTCCCTGACATTCTTCCATTTTCGTGCATTTATTCATTTCTGTTTATCTGATTGATATTGCTTAAGGTCCTTATACATTCTGAAGTTGCAATGACGATTCTTATTTCTTTTAATTGGTTTGTGTATCACTCTCCATGTTTTATATCTCCTGAAGTAGCCTTGTCAATTAATAATTTTATTAGTTTTGTTTATTAATAGAAACTGTTACGTAGGCATGTTTGTTCCTATTTTGTGTTAAAGTTTTTAGTGCATACTTCATTTTTATTTATATTTATTTACTGTTCAATTTTTCAATTTTTACATTGCATTTCCACCACTATGTCAATGATGGTACTTACTATATGTTTCTGGTTCAATGTTGATGTGTAACGTTTCTTCCAATGTTGTTTACAGACATTCTAACTTATTTGGTGACAATACTCAGTAAATGTCTGAAGATGGCATTGTAAGCCGAAAACCCGTTAACACAATAAAAGTAATATTGTAGAACAAAAGGAAACAAATATTTTTCATTTACGAGTACTATAATGTTGTTCTATAAAGAACCAATGAAAGATTCTGTTAACAAGAATACCGCCAAATTTCGCCTCACTGTCTTAACAGATACATTCGTAGGACAAACTGATTTCTGCTGTTATTTGCCGCAGTGTTGCTTGTCTGTTAGCACTGATAACTCTAAGTAAATGCCACTGCTGTCGGTTGTTAAGTGAAGGCGTTGAACCACTACGTTGAGAGGTTGGTGAGAGGTAATATCTGCAATTTGTTGTTCTAGGCACACTTGTCGCACTGTCTATCTCGAAGTACGTATTCCTTAACGATTTTCGAAATGGACTGTCTCATGCGTCTAGCTCCAACTACCATTCCGCCATCTAAGTCTGTTAATTTCCATTGTGCGGCCACAATCACGTTGGAAACCTTTTCATATGAACCACCAGAGTACAAAATACAGCTCCGCGAATGCACTACGCTGTTATACCTTGTGTACGCGATACTTCCGCCATGTGTATATGTGCTATCCGATGACTTTTGTGACCTCAGTATATTTACACATCGTCTCAGCGTGAGGTGTTTGAATATACGCATTGCTAATATCGGGTCTAGAGGGAAGAAATCAGATCTGTAATAGTAATTTATGGAGGCAAGTTATTGATAATGTTTCTGCGTATGTAACGTGAAGTGGGATAAGCATGGCTGTCAAAAGCCATTCCAGCGACTGGTCATGTTTAGTGATGTGTCGCATGATTAGTGCTAAAATGTCATGCTTTCGGAAGCACGGTACGTGTTTACCGAGGCCATGTAAATATTGCAGCTGCGATCATGTACACAACTGTTTTTTTCTTTTTAATTCAGAGCAAAAATTTCATGGGAGCCACGGTTTCTTAATCTGGCATACCACTATAAATCACAGGCCACAGAACTTGATGACACTGATGTCAGTGCAATGCTGGTGTAACCCCTCCCCCTCCCCACCTCCCCTTTTGGGTTGACCTGGCCACGTGTCGTCAGTGAATTTCAATACAACACGCACAGCTGTTAAGTGACGCTGGCAGAAAAGACTGTCAGATACTGAGTCAGCAATTTGGGCCAATTCCTTCCCTGACGCTCTTCTTGCTTAACACCCCCCCCCCCCCCCCAATCCCTCCCGGTTGAAATGATATGCTGTCTTGCTGGTATTGCACCAAGCTGATGATCAAGAACCACTGAAGGCTGAGAACGTTGAATTTCACCCGACACTGACCATCATCACCCTTAATGTAGGCTGAAATCAAGGAAAAGTTTCTTCCAGCCTACAAAGTCTTTAGCAATACCTCCAGATAAGCAAGACTTTCATTTGGAAAGCCAAGTAGCAATTCTGGATGGAGTCACCTGAACATCTTCCGGTTGATACAAGGGCTGGGATGTTCGAAGGTCTCTTAAGCGGATAAGAACTGCTGTTGGTAGGGCTGAAAAATCCAGCTTCACGTCACAGGAGAGCAGGTTCGAGTGTACCTAAGAAGAAGCGGTCACCCATATGTACCAATGCCCACTCTGCTCATTATCATACAATGCACTCTGTGTAGCTCGTTTTTGGAGGAATTCCTTTCTTTTAATTTATTTTTGTGATCTTTCTACGTATATATATGGTTTTTATGTATGCATGCATGTAATTCATTGCATTATATACTTAATAGCCATAAACCCGTAAGAGTGTGAGGATGTGGAGATCTCTTCTGAACAGCACGTTGCAAGGCATCCCAGATATGCTCAATAACGTTCATGTTTGGGGAGTTTAGCAGCCAGCGGAAGTGTTTAAACTCAGAATAGTGTTCCTGGAGCCATTCTGTAGCAATTCTGGAAGTGTGGGTCCTGATGGAATTGAGCAAGTCCGTCAGAATGCACATTGGACATGAATGGATGTAGGTGATCAGACAGGATGCTTCCGAATGTGTAATCTGTAAGAGTTGTATCCAGACGTATCAAGGTCCCATATCACTCCAGCTGCATACGCACCACAACATTACATATCCTCCACCAGCTTGAACAGTCCCATGCTGACATGCAGGGTTCATGGAATCATGAGGTTGTCTCCATAACCGTACACGTCCATCCACTCGATACAATTTGAAACGAGACTCGTCCGACCGGGCAACATGTTTCATCAACAGTCCAGTGTCGGTGTTGACGAGCCCAGGCAGCGCGTAAAACTTTGTGTCGTGCAGTCATCAAGTGTGCACGAGTGGGCCTTCGGCTCCGAAAGCTCATATCCATGATGTTTCATTGGATGGTCCACATGATGACACTTGTTGATGGCCAAGCACTGAAATCCGCAGCAATTTGCGGAAGGGTTGCACTTCTGTCACGTTGAACAATTCTCTTCAGTGATTGTTGGTTCCGTTCTTGCAGGATGTTCTTCCAGCCGCAGCGATCTCTGAGATTTGATGTTTTACGTGATTACTGATATTCACAGTACACTCGTGAAATGGTCATATGGGAAAATCCTGTCTTCAGCACTGCGTCAGATATGCTGTGTCCCAACGCCCGTGCTTTGACTATAACACCACGTTAAAACTCACTTAACTCTTGATAACGGATAACTTGCCATCGTAGCAGCAGTAATCGATCTAACAACTGCGCCAGACACATATCTTATATAGGCGTTGCCGATCTCAGCGCCGTATTCTGCCCGTTTTCACATCTCTGTATCTGAATACGAATGTCTGTACAAGTTCCTTCGGCTCTTCAGTGAATACAGGATGATTTCAACACCTGTAAATAAAACCAAACTAAATAAAAACTTCTTCTTCTAGCTTTGCAGCTTTAGGCTTACAGGTCTATTCCACCTCTCCAGCATTGTCTTCGGTGTGTGAGTGAAACATATGAGATACAAAGAGTATATAAATTAATAGATGAATTATAAATACAAAGAGGCACATACTAAACAAAAAAAAAATACATCAAAATATTAGTTTAAGGTGGAGCAGTGAGACAAGTCTTCCAAATCATCATCAACACTACGTCTTTCACAGTTGTTAGTGTACCATCACAGTCTGTCTTTTCCACCCCTTCTGCATCTAACAGTAGCTGGTCGCACGTTTAGTCAGTCTACTCTTTTATCTTCCATCCATCGTCTCGATGGTCTGTCGCCGAATTATGTGACCAAAGAACTGCAGAATTCTCTGGAAGCAGATACTGGCCAACCTCTTGTCAACTCTTAGTTCTTGAAGCATTGTTTTGTGGTCTATTTGACCATCCATGACATTCTGAGCAACCTCCTATACGTCCACATGCAAAATCATTAATTCTCTTGCGTTCCCCTTCAGTCGCTGTCTATGTTTCAGCGCCACAAAAGCAAAACTGGAAACACAAGAGATTACAGCATTCTCAATTCAGTACATCTCGTTAGCTTTCGGCCTTTCCAAATAATTATCATCTTCCATGCAGCCTCCCTACCCAGAAAAATCCTACATCGCATTTCCCGTGTAGACCCTCTCTCTCTCTGAGCCACTGAGCACAGGTAGACAAAGTGACTCACTTCTTCATATCCGGGTAATATATCGGTAGCTGATAGTGACTCCCTCTGTCAATTATCATGATCTAGGCATTTTTCTTATGAATTGACAATCAAACTTCCTTTATTTCTCTCTAACACTATCCTGTAGTTTCTTCATTTCCACTTTTGATTCTACACACAGTGTGATGTCATTAGCAAATCTTAAGTTATTGATTCTTTGTCCTATAATTCGGATGCTAACAGTCCAGTCCTGAAGGCTTTTTCTTAAAACATACTCTCCACAGGTGTTAAATAGGACCGGCGATAAAGTGCACCCCTGTATAACTCCTTTATATGGCTCGAAAGGTCTTGAGAAATAGTTTTATCTGGTCTCATTATCGCCTAACTATCACAGTAAGATTTCTGATAAGCGTAATAAGATGATAAGGTATGCTCATTCCTACTAGTACGTTTTACAGCTCTTTCCATCGAACGCAGTCGAGAGCCTTGCTGTAGACCAAGAGCCAAGAACTAATGGAGTACTGAATTCCCTACATCTTTTAATTAGCTGTCTAGCATTGAAAATTTACTCTCGTTTTCCTTTATAATAAACAAACCCATGTTTCTCTGGCGGAATTTCTTTATCTAAGTACGTTTTCAGGCGTTCAGAGACGACATTTAGAAAAATTTAGGTGGCGTGTGAATCTAATGAAATCGTTCTGTAATTTTCACAATGCTGTGCATTTCCTTTTTTATGAAGTGGAATTATTACTGGCATGGTCCTGTCTTCTGGCTACGTTCCACTATTCCACATGCTGTTTACATATTTCATAAACGATGTTCAAACCAAGATCTCCCGGAGCTCTGATCATTTCGGGAGTAATAAGGTCAAGTCGAGGAGCTTCGTTATTTTTCACTTTAACTATACCTTTTTGGATTTCTTCCTTTAAGATATTAAGTTCCTTCTGTGCTTGTATATTTCCACGACAACGCTTTCCGTTTTTGTCCTTGTGCTACCTGTTCGAGTATGTTCTCCACCGATCAGCAACTAGTGCTATGCTGATTAGATGTGTTCCATCTTCTACTTCTATAATCCATGTTCCTGGTTAGAAGGATCTTGTCAGTTTCTTAATTTCATTGAACATGCATATGGTCTCACTGCAGTCCCAGAGTTCCTCAATTCTCTCACATATTCCTTTGAAATAATTATTTTTGTTTCTTTGGCAGCTTCTCTGTATTAACGCCGACAACTTGCTGTACTGTTGAGTTGTCTGTCGTCCTCTCATGTTCCGTACTTTCCTGTCCTCAATAATTTGTTTTAGTTAGTTTAGTTCGTAAGCCAGTTATTTTTATTCTTCACCTCTTCTTGACTACTGCTTCCGCTGTTTTAACTAAAGCCTTGTCTGGAGATGTCATGTTGTCAGACTGACTTTCAAATATTTTGGGAGAATAAGGCATGATATGAACGAAAAAAATCTACAATAATCATATCTAACTACCGCTGAACTGCGTCTGTGAGAACATTTTGACAAGTGAGTGTTTAGTAACTGCGTTTGTTGTTAAGTGAACGATCTTCACTGTTGTTTAAGATATGCAATACTCTATGGAGAATCACATTTAAAAATTCCCAATCGAGTTGGAGTAGGAAGATAAGTAATTCAGAAATTACATAATTTTACGACCGAAAACCATTTCAATAGATTTCGTCTGACCGCGTCAAGCAATAAAAACTAAAATTTACTAACGTTTCGGCTACTATTACAGGCTGCCTTTGTCAGGGTGAACTAACGAAGTGTTGTTTCCGACGTTTTACCCGTCAACAACACTTTTTCTGTGTTACAGTGATAACAGTAGTATTAGGAAAAGCAGCACATATAAAAATGAGTGAAAATGGATGTTTGAATCATATATCACCCTTGTCTGCATGGTGTACCCGAACTGTCCGTTTCAGTAGCACTTGAACTCACACTGTGCTGTATTGGAGTTATTTTCTGATAGAACCATCTGAGTGAAGTGAAGCACTATGCAATGTCACGTTTTGAACTCTCAAATTAAGACTTATGAAATGTGAAATGGCAATGTTTATTATTGCTTTATTAGGTTGTTATACATAATTAAAATAATCTTAGTTTCAAAACAGTTTGCACAATTTGTTAAATAAAACCAATCTCTCATTCCTGGGTGAAGTTTTATGTCTTTGTGTCCTTGTTCATTACCGCTCACGGTTCCTCGTATGGTATTATTTCAAGTAATACATCAACATTTTTGTGGTTGCATATTACTGTTTTTTCAGTGTTGTGAAGGTTCATGGAAACAAAGGAAACTCAAATAACAATCCGAACAAATTATAATTACATTATAACTCTGTAACGAGATAACGCGGACCACTGATACCTTGAACCAAAAGACTCTGAAAATATCCTTCAGCTATCTCCGAAATTATATTTGCTGAGTACCTGCTCACCACGTATATTTGATATGGAAAAAAGTTGTAATTCATCGTGCCATAGACCTGTGTGGTCGGATATAGACGGCCACGCACGAGACGAATAGTCGAAAACAAAGAGGACTGCCCAGTAGTAGGATATAAATATTTGACGGTAAAACGCTTGTAGGCATTCAAAAAACGGGGTACACATGAAAAACAATTTTTTTTTTAGATAAATCAGTCCAACTAGTTGGACGTTATGTAAGACAAAATATAGGAACAAAAATGAGAAGTGGTTACACCATGAAGCGCGAGTAGGATACCAGTCAGACTTCTTGAAGATGTTCATCACATGACGGATGTTAAACGATTACACTATCCTTGAGTTCTGATTTGCTGTCCATCATCATCAATACGTGTTCTTTGTGGCACGGAAGCGGACAGTCTTCGAATGTCATTTAGAGGAAAATTTTTCCGTGCCTGAAACTCATATTGTTTATATGAGGATTGGTAACTGGCGGTTAAATGAAAATATACGTCTTCCCATTGAATTCCAGACACTGTCTGTGGGAGAAAAGTAAGGGGACCAGATGAGCCACACAAGAATCAGTATGTTCCTCAAGGCGTTTTTAGTATGAACTGCAGAGCGGGGTCTTTCATTGTAGTGCTGGAATATGCAATAGGTATGACAACAAAGATTAATGTTTCTGCCACATGTTGATCAGCATACAGCCTTTTCAAGAATCACCAATTCTCCCCGCTCCATGGTTCCAGGAGTTGGAGAGGTACAGCTCTTTCACCAGATCATCTACAGAGTCGTTGACATCGGTCTGTACGCCACAAACAGAAACGAGTGCCACCGCTGAACAACGCAGAAAGCCAATCTCTGTCCCAGTTGACTTATGATCTATACTATAGTATTCCTTGTTTTCAGTAATACAGTGTCAGCTGTGAAAGACGCTAGCACCTTAAGAAATCAACCAAACTTCCAGAATTACTGTATGTTTCCAATGCTGTCCGTAACCTCTGTTTGGATTTCAGCTGTTGCCGTCATGTCATCCGTCTTTCGTTAGAGTCAGTCGAACAAATCTACGATTTTCCCTCTGTATTGTTTTGGAAGAACCCGTGCCTACTCTCGTTGCCACATTGTTGACCTGAGTCCAAATCGTCACCTTCTGCTACTTAGTCGATTGTGCGACGCTCCTATGTCTATCATACCAATGAGGTGACCATTCTCGAAGTCTAAAGGGTACTGATAAGCTGCAAGTACATATCCGATGGACATACTGCGTAGTATATTCCACCTGAAATGTTCCAGTCACCTTAGGCACACTCAGCAACCATAATGTGCTCACAACATTCTCTATCTGCACGACCAGCTTTTCTCAGTACTTGAAACACTGAAAATAGGCTCACATCATTACGAAATCTTACTCAACATACCCACAACTAAGTAAACACTGGGATTTGACAGTTGTCCAGTAATAGCGTCTTTGATTAGTAATAAAATCATTCGAAACTCGCCACCGCTTAAATTTTGAATAATAATCTGCATTGGCGGCCGAAGGCTTCCGGCATAAGAAGTCACCTTCATTCTGCCAACGTCCAGTAGCTCAGTAGGCAGTACATTGCAGAGGAATGGACATCTCTAAAAAGAGCAATCACAGAAGCTGGAAAGGAAAACATAGGTTCAAAGAAGGTAACAGAAAAAAAAACTTCAACTGATCAGTGAAAGAAGGAAGTATAAAAATGTTCATGGAAATTCAGTAATACACAGAAATGAAATACGAGGATTGCCCAAAAAGTAATGCACCGCGTCTCTTTCTCAGCTGAGAAAAACGCTACGAGTACGTACGTTACGTATATATTATTTGAAGTCTCCTGAGTGAGCGCGCCAAGTTTCCGTCACTTCCGACAGATAGCGTAGCTGCAGGACACTTTCTAAATGGCGTCCGTAGGTGATGTACGTTACAAGCAGAAAAAGAAACTGTGGAGAATATTCACAAATGTTTGAGCGAATCCGATGGAGCATCTGTTGGCGACACAAGTACAGTTAGTCCCTGGGCACGGAGTGTAAGGTTATCAGAAGGGGGTTCGGCGGAGCTCCACGATTTGCAGCCATTGGGGAGACCAACCACGGCTGCCACACCTGACAGCCCGACATAGCCCCCTCGGATTTCCACTTGTTTGGCGCCTTAAAGGGTGCCATTCGTGGAAGAGATTTTGAAAACGACGAGGAAGTGATTCATACCGTGAAGCACTGGCTCCGCTACCAGGATCGAAAGGGCATACACGCTCTTGTTTCGCGCTGGAGGTAGGCCGTAGAACGTGGTGGAGGTTACATGGAAAAATGGGGTGCGTAGAGAAAACACCAGTCTTTTGTGTGTGTACTTTTCATTATGTTCAATAATGAAATTGTTGAAGAAAAAAGCTCGGTGCATTACTTTCTGGGCAGCCCTCGTACATAGAAAGTGCAGGGAAGCTAATAAGAAATGGCTGCATGAGAAACGTGAAGAAATAGAAAAAGAAATGATTGTCGGAAGGACTGACTCAACATATAGGAAAGTGAAAACAACATTCGATGAAATTAAAAGCAAGGGTAGAAACATTAAGAGTGCAATGGGAATTCCACTGTTAAATGTAGAGGATAACGGATCGGTGGAAAGAGTACACTGAAGGCATCTGCGAGTGAGAGGATTTGCCTGATGTGGTAGAAGAAGAAACAGGAGTCGATTTAGAAAATATAGGGGATCCAGCATTTGAATTTAAGAGCGCATTAGAGGACTTAGGATCAAATAAGGCAGAAGGGATAGATAAAATTCCATCAGAATTTCTAAGATCGCTGGGGGAAGTGGCAACAAAACGACTATTTAGGTCGGTGTGTAGAACTTATCAGTCTGGCGACATGTTCGAAATTCTGACAAAAATAGAGGTAAACTATACGGAGAGACGGGTAATGCACAATATGTAAAAGAGCCAAGAGGGAATAATATTTATTTATTTACTTAACCTGGCAAGATTAGGGCCATCAGGCCCTCTCTTACACCTAACCAGGCATTCAAAAATGGTTCAAATGGCTCTGAGCACTATGGGACTTAACATCTGACGTCATCAGTCCCCTAGAACTTAGAACTACTTAAACCTAACTAACCTAAGGACATCACACATCTACATCTATCTACATCTACATCCACACTCCGCAATCCACCATACGGTGCGTGGTGGAGGGTACCTCGTACCACAACTAGCATCTTCTCTCCCTGTTCCACTCCCAAAGAGAACGAGGGAAAAATGACTGCCTATATGCCTCTGTACGAGCCCTAAACTCTCTTATCTTATCTTTGTGGTCTTTCCGCGAAATTTAAGTAGGCGGCAGTAAAATTGTAATGCAGTCAGCCTCAAATGCTGGTTCTCTAAATTTCCTCAGTAGCGATTCACGAAAAGAACGCCTCCTTTTCTCTAGAGACTCCAACCCGAGTTCCTGAAGAATTTCCGTATCACTCGCGCGATGATCAAATCTACCAGTAACAAATATAGCAGCCCGCCTCTGAATTGCTTCTATGTTCTCCCTCAATTCGATCTGATAGGGATCCAAAACGCTCGAGCAGTACTCAAGAATAGGTCGTATTAGTGTTTTATAAGCGGTCTCCATTACAGATAAACCACAACTTCCCAAAATTCTACCAATGAACTGCAGACGGCTATCCGCCTTCCCCACAACTGCCATTACATGCTTTTCCCACTTCATGTCGCTCTGCAGTGTTACGCCCAAATATTTAATCGACGTGACTGTGTTAATCGCTGTACTACTAATGGAGTATTCAGACATTACAGGATTCTTTTTCCTGTTCATCTGCATTCATTTACATTTCTATATTTAGAGTTAGCTGCCATTCTTTACACCAATCACAAATCCTGTCCAAGTCATCTTGTATCCTCCTACAGTCACTCAACAACAGCGGACCTACTACACTTCCCTGGGGCACTCCAGATGATACCCTCACCTCCGATGAACACTCACCATCGAATACAATGTACTGGATTCTGTTACTTAAGAGGTCTTAGAACCATACACACACTTGGGAACCAATCCCATATGCTCGTACCTCAGTTAGGAGTCTGCAGTGGGGCACCGAGTCAAACGCTTTCCGGAAGTCAAGGAATATGGCATCCGTCTGATACCCTTCATCCATGGTTCGCAAGATATCATGTGAAAAAAGGGCGAGTTGCGTTTCGCAAGAGCGATGCTTGTTAAAGCCGTGCTGATGCATGAACAGCAACTTCTCTGACTCAAGGAAATTCATTATATTTGAACTGAGAATATGTTCGAGAATCTTGCAACAAATCGATGTTAAGGATATTGGTCTGTAATTTTGAGGATCCGTCCTTCTACCATTCTTATATACAGGCGTCACCTGCGCTTTTTTCCAGTCGCTCGGGACTTTACGTTGGGCAAGAGATTCCCGATAAATGCAAGTTAAGTAAGGAGCCAATGTAGTACAGTACTCTCTGTAAAACCGAATTGGAATCCCATCAGGATCTGGCGATTTATTTATTTTCAACCCATTCAGCTGCTTCACAACCCAATGGGTGTCTATCACTATGTTCTCCATACGGGAATCTGTACGAAACTCAAACGGCGGTATGTTTGTACAATCCTATGGCGTGAATGATTTCTCAAATGCTAAATTTAAACTTTCAGCTTTCGTTTTGCTGTCTTCCGTTGCCAGGCCAGACTGATCAGTGAGTGACTGGATGGAAGCCTTCGACCCGCTTACCGATTTTACGTAAGCCCAGAATTTCCTTGGGTTTTCAGCAAGACCTTTTGCTAAGGTATGACGGTGGTAGTGGTTCAATGCTTTGCGCATCGCTCTTTTTTCCAGCAGCACGAATCTCTACTAACTTTTGCCTGTCCTAATTCTTTCGATCTTTCTTGTACCGCGAGTGCAACTGCCTTTGCTTCCTGAGCATTCTCCGAATTGCGCTGTTAAACTACGGCCAGTCTTATCCGTCCGTAACCCACTTTTTCGGCAAATACTTGTCCAATGCGTAATTTACAATGTGTTTAAAATTTGCCCATAATTCTTCCACGTCCATCGTACCGGAAGTAACCGAAGTCGATTCATTTACTAAGTGGGATGCTAACAACTTCTTATCAGCTCTTTCTAGTAAGAATACTCTCCTAGCCATCTTGACCGACTTTTTAACTTTCTTAACCATAATAGAAATGACAACATCATGATCACTAATCCCTGTCTCAACACTGACACGGTCGATGAGGTCTGGTCTGTTCGTGGCTACCAGATCTAAATATTTCCATTACGTGTTGGCTGTCGATTTAGCTGCTCAAGACAGTTTTCGGAAAATGTGTTCAAAAATAATTCACACCACAGCTTGTCTGTACCACCTGTAATGGATCCATAGACATCCCAGTCTACATTAGGTAGGTTGAAGCATGATTCGGGTACTTCTGCGATACAGAATGTAGACTCCCTTTGAATGATTCTAGAACTGTTACGGTGGAACATGTTGGCCAGTAGTAGCAACCCACAATTAACTTCATTTCTCCTAGCCCTATTAAACGTGTCCAGATAACTTCACAATCACACTCTACTTCGACTTCAGTAGATACAATATTTTTGTCAACTACAATGAAGACATCACCTCCTACGGTGTCTAATCTGCCTTTCTGATGCACATTCCAACCCTCACTAAATATTTCAGAACTTACTATCTCAGGGTTCAGCCAGGTCTCAGTCCCGCGGAATAATTTGCGCTCCACACGCTTCCTGGAGGGCAGTAAATTCACGAACTTTATTCCGAACACTCTGAAAATTTACTGCTAATATCTTGATAGCTGAAGTGTCTTTATACTGAGCGCGTCCTTATTTCCGTGCCTACAAGTCGACTGGTGAGTGTTCATCAGGACACCTTGCATTACTGCCTAACCTAAAGAAAACCATGTGTACGCCACAAGCACTCTGCTACCCGAGTAGCCGCTTCCTTTGAGTAGTGCACCCATGAACTATCTAGGGGCGTAATACAATTCCCCACCCAATAGCTCAAGTCTAGAAATCTGCAGCCAAGACCGTCACAGAGTCGACGAAGCCTCTGGTTGAGATCCTCCACTCGGCTCCAAACCAAAGGACCCAGATCCACTCTTGGAACGATGCTGCAAATAGAGAGCTCTGCTTGCACCCCGCGTGCGAGGCCAGCGGTCTTCACCAAATCCGCCAGCCGCCCGTACGAACTGAGGATCTCCTCAGAACCCAAGCGACAGGCATCATTGGTGCCGACGTGAGCAACTACTTGCAGACGACTGCAACCCGTACGCTCGATAGCCGCAGGCAAGGCCGCCTCAACATCTTGGATGAGGCCCCCAGGCAGAAAAAACCGAGTGCACGTCGGATTTCTTTCCAGTCCTGTACGCTATTTCGCTAAGGGGCTCCATCACCCGCCTAACGTTGGAGCTCCAATAACCAGCAAGCCTTTGCCTTTGCCCCCCCCCCCCCCCCACCCCTCCAAGGGCCCGAGCAGGATTCCAACCTGCCATCGTAGCAGTCGCGCAGTTTCGTACTGCAGCGCTTAGAACCGCTCGGTCACCTCGGCCTGATAACCAGGCATTCTACTTATTTTACATTCATATATTTTAGTAGGACTGTTACTCTACATCTAGTACAAAAAGTGAAATAAATAATTACACAGTCACACTTAGAAAAAATACATACATAGAGTTTATATTCGTAGATGATAAGTACTGTTATAATTAGACACTATGAAAGAGAAAGATTTTAGATAGGAGTGCTAGTAGCAGGGAGTATGAGGCAGACTGATGGTGAATGGAGGAGAAGAATAGAGACATATAAAGAAATATAAAGGAAAAGAAGATGGCTTGGATAATAGAGATCGATGAAAAGGAAGAAGAGAAAGGAGCAGATAGGAGACACTAGCTTTGCTATTTCACAGAGGAGAGGATTGGCTTTGTACATTAATTTTGTGGAAAACGTTATGAGGATGATAGTAGGAAATGCTTCATCTTCTTCATAAAAGCAGCACGGGATTGAATTTTGCGGATGGTAAGGGGCAGTTTGTTCCAGAAGCGGGCAGCGGCAACTGAGAAGGAGTTTGCAAAAATTTTTGTTTTGTGAGTGGGCACAGTTAGGATACCAAATAAGAGTGACCTAGTGTTTCGATGGCATGAAATGTGTTTAATCTATGAAGCAAGGTACTGGGGTGCCTGCGTGACGAGGAGTCGGTGAAGAAGACCTAGAGTGTCCGGCCGCAGCCACCCTGGCTGGGAGTATGAAGCATGATAATATCGGCTAACGTTGCAGGTGTATATCACACAGGCATTTATGGTTAGTTCTATCCGTCTTTTGTTTTCCCTACTCATGCCTTGTTGAATTACATCACAATAGTAGAGGTTCGGTAGAACGAGTGCTTGCACGAGCTGGCGTTTCAAGTCCTGTGGAAATACGTTCCGAAAATTTTTGAAAGCATAGAGACATGCTGACGTCTTCCAGCACACTGCGACTGTAGTCTCCGCCCAGTTGAGATGCTTATCCAATGCTACACCCAAGTTCTTAACTGTTTTCTGATATGGTATTGGAATACCGTGGAGCAGAATAGGAGGCAGCCGTTCGCGTAAATCTGAACTTATTAATTTCTGATGGGGTATTAAGATTACATGTGTATTGTGTCTTTTTTGCATTTAGTTTAAGCTCCAGGTTTTTCGGCCATGTCACTATTGAGCGACTGCAGTGTTTATATCTTCAGGTCTGACGCTTCGGTAGAGCTGGAGGTCGTCGGCATAGAAATGATATTTACAGGAGGATAGAACCGAAGAAATATCGTTGACATACAAAGAAAACAAAAGTGGTCCTAAGACTGATCCTTGTGGCACTCCCAAGGAGCCATGTTTCCAGGAAGATTTTTCATTTACGCGGACAACACATTGTTGTCTGTCTTTTAAGCAGTTTACACTATCTGAGATATTAAGCTGTTGCATTTTTCTAAGTAATATGTCAAAGTTAACAGTGTCAAAACTTTGCTGAAGGCTAGTAACGTCAATATTGTTGCCTTTCGGCTATCGATGGTATATTTCAGGTGATCAGTTACTTTAATTAGAGCAGTGTTTGTGCTGCGATGTTTACGGAAACCGGATTGAAATTTGTCATATAGGCTGAATTCATGCAGGTGTTCAGTGATTTGATCATGAACAATATATTCAAGTGCTTTGGAAACAGCAGGCAGTATGCTAATTGGTCGGTAATCACTAGGCAGTTGCGGGTTTTTGATATTACGATGGATCGAATTATGCTTCTTTTCCATACAGTGGGATGTATTCCGTTCACAAGGGAAGAATTAAATATGTCAGTTAAGACAGGTACTAAGATATCGGCAACATTCTTAATCATGGTTATACTGATACTGTCATTGCCTATCGCATCAGAAGAGATTCTCATTATTGCTTTTCTTTCCGTATTTATTGTTACGTGTTTTAGATGGAAGGTATCGTTGTTAGTCATCCAGTTGGGGGATTCTTGTGGACGGTAATTATCAGCCGTGTGGGTATACAGAGGTGCAGAGAAGAATTCATTTAATTCGTTAGCTGAAAAATTAAAAGCAGTTTCCGATTTTGCCTTTCCGACTCCCAAGCTACAGAGATTCTTCCATAGAGTCGTGGGTGTCAGATCGCTGCATATCTACATCTACATCTACATCTACATGACTACTCTGCAATTCACATTTCAGTGCTTGGCAGAGGGTTCATCGAACCACAATCATACTATCTCTCTACTATTCCACTCCCGAACAGCGAGCGGGAAAAACGAACACCTAAACCTTTCTGTTCGAGCTCTGATTTCTCTTATTTTATTTTGATGATCATTCCTACCTATGTAGGTTGGGCTCAACAAAATATTTTCGCATTCGGAAGAGAAAGTTGGTGACTGAAATTTCGTAAAAAGGTCTCGCCGCGACGAAAAACGTCTATGCTGTAATGACTTCCATCCCAACTCGTGTGTCATATCTGCCACACTCTCTCCCCTATAACGCGATAATACAAAACGAGCTGCCCTTTTTTGCACCCTTTCGATGTCCTCCGTCAATCCCACCTGGTAAGGATCCCACACCGCGCAGCAATATTCTAACAGAGGACGAACGAGTGTAGTGTAAGCTGTCTCTTTAGTGGACTTGTTGCATCTTCTAAGTGTCCTGCCAATGAAACGCAACCTTTGGCTCGCCTTCCCGACAATATTATCTATGTGGTCCTTCCAACTGAAGTTGTTCGTAATTTTAACACCCAGGTACTTAGTTGAATTGACAGCCTTGAGAATTGTACTATTTATCGAGTAATCGAATTCCAACGGATTTCTTTTGGAACTCATGTGGATCATCTCACACTTTTCGTTATTTAGCGTCAACTGCCACCTGACACACCATACAGCAATCTTTTATAAATCGCTTTGCAGCTGATACTGGTCTTCGGATGACCTTACTAGACGGTAAATTACAGCATCATCTGCGAACAGTCTAAAAGAACTGCTCAGATTGTCACCCAGGTCATTTATATAGATCAGGAACAGTAGAGGTCCCAGGACGCTTCCCTGGGGAACACCTGATATCACTTCAGTTTTACTCGATGGTTTGCCGTCTATTACTACGAACTGCGACCTTCCTGACAGGAAATCACGAATCCAGTCGCACAACTGAGACGATACCCCATAGCTCCGCAGTTTGATTAGAAGTCGCTTGTGAGGAACGGTGTCAAAAGCTTTCCGGAAATCTAGAAATACGGAATAAACTTGAGATCCCCTGTCGATAGCGGCCATTACTTCGTGCGAATAAAGAGCTAGCTGCGTTGCACAAGAGCGATGTTTTCTGAAGCCATGCTGATTACGTATCAATAGATCGTTCCCTTCGAGGTGATTCATAATGTTTGAATACAGTATATGCTCCAAAACCCTACTGCAAACCGACGTCAATGATATAGGTCTGTAGTTAAATGGATTACTCCTACTACCCTTCTTGAACACTGGTGCGACCTGCGCAATTTTCCAATCTGTAGGTACAGATCTATCGGTGAGCGTGCGGTTGTATATGAGTGCTAAGTAGGGAGCTATAGTATCAGCGTAATCTGAAAGGAACCTAATCGGTATACAATCTGGACCTGAAGACTTGCCCGTATCAAGCGATTTGAGTTGCTTCGCAACCCCTAAGGTATCTACTTCTAAGAAACTCATGCTAGCAGATGTTCGTGTTTCAAATTTTGGAATATTCCATTCGTCTTCCCTGGTGAAGGAATTTCGGAAAACTGCGTTCAATAACTGCTAAAAGGGAGCGAGCGTGCCTTACTTGAGTATTGTTTCACTCTGTTCCGTAACTTTCTATATTCTTCGAAACGCTCGGTTTTCGGATCTGCCTTTAACCGCATGTTGGCAGCATCCTTATTATTCATTATTTGACGTAATTCAGGTGTCATCCATGGAGCAGGAGATTTTCTTAAACGGATTGTGCGTACCAGTGCATGTTTGTCATAGAGGACAGTGAGTTTATCACCAAGTTCATTAATTTTGCCATCGATTGTAGGTTCTGTGATTATTTGATGCCGCGAGATTTCTGAGCAATCGGCTGTTAGAGCGTCAAGGTCAATACGTTTCATGTTCCTACAAGTTATGAACGCGATTTGATCCTTGGGGGCTGCACAGAGTAGGCTGTGCTGAGAGGCCGAGGGCCTAAGTTTGACCAACATCTCTTACTTTGTCAGTCTGTTTGTTGCGGTTACGTCTATAAGAGTATGACTGTGCGCCGTATGGTGTGTAGGTTGTAATGGAAGAATGTTCATGCTATTGCAACTAAACAATTTTCTTAGGTTTATTGCAGAGGGAGTGTCTCTTAGCAGGTCTATGTTCAAGTCATCCATTACGATGACATGTTCGTATTGACACTGAAGTGAATGTAATTCCTACTGAAAGGAACTCATTGAGCTTATTTTTGGCGGCTTGCACAGCAGTCAAGAACTTCCGACTTTGTGTATTTATTTCAGTTAACATGAATTCAGCTTCTTTTTCTTCAGCAGGGTTTGACGTAGATAAGACTTTCACTTTGAGATCTGTTCGTATATACGAGCCGACCCCACCACCTCGCTTTTTTGATCTGTCTGCCCTAAGAAATGTGTAACTTAGGAGATGAATAGATGCAGAGGATATGTGTGGTTTTAACCACGTTTCGGGTAAGAGAATTACATGGTAATTTAGTTGATTGAAGAGGAGGCTAAGTACTTCGTAATGTGCAGGTGAAGACTGGGTGTTGTTGAGCGCTACTAAAAGCTCTGACGCATTCCGCTGTGTAGCTTGGAGTAGGGTGGCACACTGGTTTGTCCCTTTGTTAGGCACTACCTCCCGCGAGGGGCACTAGCCGCTGCTTCCGCGAAGTGACATAACACAGGGGTGTCCGAGATTTTGCTCTCCCTGTTTGTGACTCCGGGAGTGCCGAAAGAAAGGTGATCGCAAGAGATTTCCTGAGGTTGCAGGGGTATAGAAAATGGAGCAGTGGTATTCGGTGGAAGGAGAATAGGACCAAAACAGTGACGGCCGTGTGTCACTGTGTATCCTCTGTCGTCAGAGGTAAAATGTAATTGCTGTATTTGGAACAGCTTAGGGTGGAAATAAAGAAAAGGGGAGTGATTTAAAAGGCCGATGCGGCCAGCAGAGAGAAGTAGGCTTAATAACTAATAGATTATCGTAGGAAGCTAGAATTAAATTGAAATGTACTTAAGTGATACTGAAAGTGATTTTTGCTATAAACAATTTAAACCGAAGAGTTGTTGTTGTGGTCTTCAGTCCTGAGACTGGTTTGATGCAGCTCTCCATGCTACTCTATCCTGTGCAAGCCTTTTCATCTCCCAGTAACCACTGCAACCTACATCCTTCTGAATCTGCGTAGTGTAGTCATCTCTTGGTCTCCCTCTACGATTTTTACCCTCCACGCTGCCCTCCAATACTAAATTGGTGATACCTTGATGCCTCAGAACATGTCCTACCAACCGATCCCTTCTTCTGGTCAAGTTGTGCCACAAACTTCTCTTCTGCCCAATCCTATTCAATACTTCCTCATTAGTTATGTGATCTACCCATCTAATCTTCAGCATTCTTCTGTAGCACCACACTTAAAAAGCATCTATTCTCTTCTTGTCCAAACTATTTATCGTCCATGTTTCACTTCCATACATGGCTACACTCCATACAAATACTTTCAGAAACGACTTCTTGATACATAAATCTATATTCGATGTTAACAAATTTCTCTTCTTCAGAAACGCTTTCCTTGCCATTGCCAGTCTACATTTTATATCCTCTCTACTTCGACCATCATCAGTTATTTTGCTCCCCAAATAGAAAAACTCCTTTACTACTTTAAGTGTCTCATTTCCTAATCTAATTGCCTCAGCATCACCCGACTTAATTCGACTACATTCCATTATCCTCGTTTTGCTTTTGTTGATGTTCATCTTATATCCTCCTTTCAAGACACTATCCATTCCATTCAACTGCTCTTCCAAGTCCTTTGCTGTCTCTGACAGAATTATAATGTCATCAGCGAACCTCAAAGTTTTTACTTCTTCTCCATGGATTTTAATACCTACTCCGAACTTTTCTTTTCTTTCCTTCACTGCTTGCTCAATATACAGATTGAATAACGTCGGGGAGAGGCTGCAACCCTGTGTCACTCCCTTCCCAACCACTGCTTCCCTTTCATGCCCCTCGTCTCTTATAACTGCCATCTGGTTTCTGTACAAATTGTAAATAGCCTTTCGCTCCCTGTATTTTACCCCTGTCACCTTCAGAATTTGAAAGAGAGTATTCCAGTCAACATTGTCAAAAGCTTTCTCTAAGTCTACAAATGCTAGAAACGTAGGTTTGCCCTTCCTTACTCTAGCTTCTAAGATATGTCGTAGGGTCAGTATTGCCTCACGTGTTCCAACATTTCTACGGAATCCAAACTGATCTTCCCCGAGGTCGGATTCTACTAGTTTTTCCATTCGTCTGTAAAGAATTCGCGTTAGTATTTTGCAGCTGTGACTTATTAAGCTGGCAGTTCGGTAATTTTCACATCTGTCAACACCTGCTTTCTTTGGGATTGGAATTATTATATTCTTCTTGAAGTCTGAGGGTATTTCACCTGTCTCTTACATCTTGCTCACCAGATGGTAGAGTTTTGTCAGGACTGGCTCTCCCAAGGTCGTCAGTAGTTCCAGTGGAATGTTGTCTACTCCGGGGGCCTTGTTTCGACTCATATCTTTCGGTACTGTGTCAAACTATTCACGCAGTATCGTACTTCCCATTTCATCTTCATCTACATCCTCTTCCATTTCCATAATATTGTCCTTAAGTACATCGCCCTTGAGTAGACCCTCTATATACTCCTTCCATCTTTCTGCTTTCCCTTCTTTGCTTAGAACTGGGTTTCCATCTGAGCTCTTGATGTTCGTACAAGTGGTTCTCTTATCTCCAAAGGTCTCTTTAATTTTCCTGTAGGCAGTATCTATCTTACCCCTAGTGAGATAAGCCTCTACATCCTTACATTTGTCCTCTAGCCATCCCTGCTTAGCCATTTAGCTGTCGATCTCATTTTTGAGACGTCTGTATTCCTTTTTGCCTGATTCATTTACTGCATTTTTATATTTTCTCCTTTCATTAATTAAATTCAATATTTCTTCTGTTACCCAAGGATTTCTACTAGCCCTCGTCTTTTTACCTACTTGATCCTCTGCTGCCTTCACTACTTCATCCCTCAAAGCTAACCATTCTTCTTCTACTGTATTTCTTTTCCCAATTCCTGTCAATTGCTCCCTTATGCTCTCCCTGAAACTCTGTACAACCTCTGGTTCTTTCAGTTTATCCAGGTCCCATCTCCTTAAATTTCCACCTTTTTGCAGTTTCTTCAGTTTTAATCTAGAAGTCATAACCAATAGATTGTGGTCAGAGTCCACATCTGCCCCTGGAAATGTCTTACAATTTCTGGTTCCTAAATCTCTGTCTTACCATTATATAATCTATCTGAAACCTGTCAGTATCTCCAGGCTTCTTCCATGTATACAGCCCACTTTTATGATTCTTGAACCAAGTGTTACCTATGATTAAGTTGTGCTTTGTGCAGAATTCTACCAGGCGGCTTCCTCTTTCATTCCTTTCCCCCAGTCCATATTCACCTACTACGTTTCCTTCTCTCCCTTTTCCTACTACCGAATTCCAGTCACCCATGACTATTAAATTTTCATCTCCCTTCACTATCTGAATAATTTCTTTTATTTGATCATACATTTCTTCAATTTCTTCGTCATCTGTAGAGCTAGTTGGCATATAAACTTGTACTACTGTGGTAGGTGTGGGCTTCGTATATACCTTGGCCACAATAATGCGTTCACTATGCTGTTTGTAGTATCTTACCCGCATTCCTATTTTCCTATTCATTATTAAACCTACTCCTGCATTACCCCTATTTGATTTTGTGTTTGTAACCCTGAAGTCACCTGACCAAAAGTCTTGTTCCTCCTGCCACCGAACTTCACTAATTCCCACTATATCTAACTTTAACCTATCCATTTCCCTTATTAAATTTTCTAACCTACCTGCCCGATTAAGGGATCTGACATTCCACGCTCCGATCCGTAGAATGCCAGTTTTCTTTCTCTTCTCTCCTCCTCTTGAGTATTCCCCGCCCGGAGATCCGAATGGGGGACTATTTTACCTCCAGAATATTTTACCCAAGAGGACGCCATCATCATTTAATCATACAGTAAAGCTGCATGCCCTCAGGAAAAGCTACGGCCGTAGTTTCCCCTTGCTTTCAGCCGTTCGCAGTACCAGCCCAGCAAGGCCGTTTTGGTTATTGATACAAGGCCAGATCAGTCAATCATCCAGACTGTTGCCCCTGCAACTACTGAAAAGGCTGCTGCCCCTCTTCAGGAACCACACGTTTGTCTGGCCTCTCAACAGATACCCCTCCATTGTGGTTGAACCTACGGTACGGCTATCTGTATCGCTGAGGCACGCAAGCCTCCCCACCAACGGCAAGCTCTAGGCGCTTCAGTCTGGAACCGCTCACCGCTAAGGTCGCAGGTTCGAATTTTGCCTCGGGCATGGATGTGCATGATGTCCTTAGGTTAGTTAGGTTTAAGTAGTTCTAGGGGACTGATGACCTCAGCTGTTAAGTCCCATAGTGCTCAGAGCCATTTTATTTGGTTAATCAACTGAAGGCGAGACTAATAATTGCAATGGTGCTATTACAGAATGCAAGAGAATAAACTGAACAAATAAAAATAGTAGTAGCAGTAACTAAAGTTATGTAAACGTTAGAGCTGCAGGTAAAAAAAAACAATATAAAGTCAATACAATTACAAAAACAATAGTCTGAAGGTACAAATATGGCTATAATTAAAAAGTTAAGCAATTACAAGACAGTATATCTGAGTATAGGGACGTTACAATCTGCAAATAGTGTTAAGTTTGCACTTTTGGCTCGAGTAGCTTCACTTAATACTACTCAGTTCTGTCATGTTTGTGACTGTCTTCTTTCCAGCTGCTGTCTTAATGATTACTCTGCAATTCTGAGTCCACACATTCTGAAGACCGAAATGGGATATGGCACTGTTTAAAATCTTTAGCCGTTCGTATGTCAGATCGTCCCTTATTGTAAGCCCTGTCCTTGCTAACCCCTTCTTCTGGGTAAAGATCTCTGCCCTTTTTTGGTATGAGACAAATTTAAATATTATTGGACGATGTTTGTTAGCACCAGGTAGTTTTCGTCCCACCCGATGGCTCCTGTCAATGTCTGCCTTAGTTAATTCAAAGCCTAATTTTTCACGTGCAATCTGTATTAGTAGGTTGTCTGTGTCTTTTCCTTATTTTCTGCTACTCCAAACAGTCGTTTACTATTTCGCCTTTGGTACTGTTCTAGCTCGTCTGTTGCGGCATTTAGCTTCACTTCCAACTCTCGTGCCTTTTTCTCGTATTCAGACACAGCCTTTTTTAATGCTTTAGGTTCGGCAGTATTGGTCTCAACAGTTTCACCCATTTTGGCGTGGGCACATAGACTGTACGTGGTCACCAACAAAGCATCCGTCAGAGGAGGGCAGAGAAGTGTCCTACTTAGGCTATCTGGAGCCTTCGGTACCACCTCAGCGGATGCACTGTGTGTGGTGCTCGGAATATGCCCCATAAATATCACTATCAAATACAGAGCTGCAAGGTACTGGTTAAAGGTGGGGAGACTAGATAAGGTACACACAATAACCGATGTGCCGATAGAGACGATACACCTTAAAAGTTGGCGTTTGGATACATGGCAAGGTGAGTGGGATGTAAGTGATAAGGGACTTCCTCCCTGACATAAGGGAGCGGCAGAGAATGAGACATATCGATCCCAGCCGCGGTATGGTACATTTCTTAACCGGACACGGACCTTATCTCTCGCACTTAAACCGCGTGAGTCTGAGGCAGACACCTACATGCACATGCGGGGTAGAAGGTTCCCCAGAACACACTGTCATTTTCTGCGGGAAATACGTGAACAATAGACATACATTACACCTAGACTACATAGATACAGACATAGATATATACACAGCAATAAGAGACAAGAACAATGGGTGCAATTAAACGCACTGGTAAACAGTATTTCAAAAACAACACATGACGAGTACATGCGGGCACACATCACAGACATGCCTATGTGCAGTGTAACAACAGTCTCCAGAGGGTGGACAGCGATACCCACAGTGACAGCGAAAATAGTGACAATGAGGAGGAACAGGAGGAGGAAGCTGAGATGTGACAGTAAATAAGCAAAAGTGCTGGCGATCTAGCCAAGAAATCACCAAATGCTGTACATGGATGGGCACCTAAAGTAGTTAATATATAGGATTAGTAATAAATAGGATATGCAACATTATTTCTCTACTAACAACCATTTGTGTGTGTGTGTGTGTGTGTGTGTGTGTGTGTGTGTGACTGGCGGTCAACGGCTCGAAGAAACCATTGCGAGGTATTCACAGTCAGTCACATTTGGTAACAAGTCTCTCCTCTATCCTATCTTCTTTTTATATGCTTCGTAAAAAACAACAAAATTTTATTTGTATTTCAACCTTAAATTGCTGTTATTTTGAAAAGTATCATTCTTTGTAAATGTTGTAGATAAAACAAAAGAAAACTGTAAAAAGATGAAAAACGAAAATCGTAAGATGTACGACCTGTTTTGAACATCAAGTAACAGGTCTATAATTTGGCAATAAATAAATAAATTGAGTGGCAACAGCCGACATTATCAGATGAATCATGTTTCAGGCTTCGTTGGGCAGATTGCCGACGGTGTGTGCAGCGTGAATGGTCGGAAGGGCCAGGCAGCAGGAAGGACTTTTATGGTCCGGGGAATGCTATCGTGGCTCCATATCCAGATTTTTGGCAGGTGGTCACTTCAATGTGACGCATGAACGTATCTTCATATGTAGACGACTCTCTATGGCAGAGACAATTTACCAACAAGAAATTGAATTTGCACTAAGGATGCGAACGGAATGTAATTGTCGTGTTGCTGATACCCCATATGGTGCTCTTGGAAAATCCGCATGTGGTAAGGAGATCTGGACTGGTACACAGTAAATCTGAGCAGAATACACTCTGCTAGTTTTATTTACCTTATGAATTTGAAGTAGAACATAATACCGCGATGTCAGGAAATGTAAATTGCGACGGGACGTCTAGTGACAGAAAGCGTAATAAAATGGAAGGCCTAGCTGGCCGGTGAAGCCGAGCGGTTCTAGGCACATCAGTCTGGAACCGCGAGAACGCTACGGTCGCAGATTTGAGTCCTTCCTCGGACATGGATGTGTGTGATGTCCTTAGGTTAGTTAGGTTAAAGTAGTTTTAACTTCTAGGGGACTGATGACCTCAGCTGTTAAGTCCCATAGTGCTCAGAGCCATTTGAACAATTTTTTTGGAAGACCAACAGCCGTCCTTTCGATGTTATTATGGTTACCAGATTCGGTGCTTCAGGTCTTAACTGACGCTGAGGGGATTAACGCCAAATGCGTACACTATTCATCAGTGGCCAACATCTGTGAAACGGTTTTCGCAGATAACCTGTAACCTATAACAGCCACTTTGTATGTCCAACCTACATTTAAATGTATATTATATATAATTAAAAATGTAACAGATAAAGGGGTGATATTATATTCAAAAATCTCGAAAAGTTCTTGACTGATTTACTTCAAATTTTTACACAATCCTCTGATCGGACGAACGAAGGCTGTATAAAATATACAATAGTGAAACGATGCTAGGAAGCAGTAGAATTGTATTTCCAAGTAATTAGCTTATGATTAGAATACTACTACTGAATCTAAATTTTTGTAATAAAGAGCGCTCAAGGTCAGATGGACGGGGGATTGCGAGATAGAGGGGTGAGGAGAAACATACTAAGGGAGCGAAAAGGAGAGGCAGGAGGAGACGGATGTAGAAAGGGGTATGGAGGTGATGGACAGAGAGAAGGGGAGAGAGAGGGTTCAAATGGTTCAAATGGCTCTGAGCACTATGGGACTTAATATCCGTTGTCATCAGTCCCCTAGAAATTAGAACTACATAAACGTAACTAACCTAAGGATATCACACACATCCATGCCCGAAGCAGGATTCGAACCTGTGACCGTAGCAGTCATGCGGTTCCACACTGAAGCGCCTAGAACCGCACGGCCACACCGGCCGGTGCGGAGAGAGAGGGAACAGGAGATGCAGACGTTTAACCAGTTCCCATAATATTAGAAAGTGTGCTTTCTCTTTTCTTTCTTTGCCTTTCAACAGTAACTCCTGGCCGGAAAAAGCTAGTTTGCTAATAAAAATAACATCGGTTTTTACAGTACGCTCCTCTCGATAGGCATCTGGCTTCAATCCTCTTTACACCTACGTATCAAAATGCAAAATTATAGATTTAGTATAGATCGAACATGGAACACGATTTTAGCGACTTCATCTTAATTTATGAAACTGACTCAGAAAATAAATTGTGGTTGGTTCATCACAAGCTGTTACCATCATACTCACGGAGCTATTTAACAAAAGGATTTAGCTTTTTACGTTCCGAGCCCCAGCAGAAGAGTGCACAAAGAAATTTTTCCTTCTTTTATGAAATGCTGAACAGTTTCACATTTAGGACGTCCATCGAAAAAGACTTTGAAAGAGCTCTTCTCGGCCGCCACACTGCCACATCCTTGCTAGTTAATTACGCGTCGTCGCAGTCTCTCAGTAATTAAATTCAGGGAATAAAAAATAACAGGAAGCGAAACGCAAGGGAGGCGGTTGCGGTGGCGACTGTGCAGAAACAATGGCCAGGGAACAAGGGCGGAGGAAGCACAGGCGAGTCGCTGGGGTCTTTGTACCCGCCCGTGGGCTGCGGGGGTCGGGGAATGGGGGACTGGCTGCCTTTAAAGAAAAGCCAGTCTTAGCCACGCGGTGGCCGGTCGGGATCCCGGCTGTAAAATTAAACCCAGCTGCCCTCGGTGCACTCCTTCGGCTATGAATAATGTAGCAGACGGGAAAATTATTGAACAACAGTGCAATAAATCCGAGGGGCGGCGCCCCTGGACGCTGTCCAGGCGGCCGGAGGCTGTGGGGAGGGAGTGGGGGTGGGGTAAGAGCGGCCTGCGTCCTAGCCACAGTATCCGGGACCGCTGGATTAGCCGGTCAGGGGTTCTGCGCGGCAACATGGTAGCGACGGGCCGTGCGGGCGGCATATGAGCAAGGAGCGCACTGGCGTCGCCCGTTTCGATGGCGCCGAAGTCGAACAATGTGGAAGAAGTGAGCGAGACGGTAGCACGGTTTGTGTAATAATTAATTATACACCGCTCTGCAATACTTGAGGAAGAGCTACACTCAGGCTCATAAATTAAGGATAATGCTGATAGATGGTGAAACAACGCTCTGGTGGGCGGTTTGGGGGTTGAAATCACCTCGGGGTATGACCATGCTGTGCATTTGACGTGCGGTCGTCGCACGGTGGCGCTGGCAGCAGTCCACATATGCAGAGGTGTGTTGGTGTGTGTCAGAGTACTGTACAGTGAGTAAGAGTGAAGATGTTTGCAAACGTGCTAATGGTAACTGTGTGCAGAAAATAACTCAAAAAACATATATTGATGACGTTTTGAAGGGTAGAATACTAGGGCGACTGAAGGCTGGTCAAAAACAGCAGGTCGTAGCAAGGGCCTTCCGCGGGCCACAAAGTGTGATCTCAAGATTATGGCAACGATTCCAGCAGACAGGAAACGTGTCTAGGTGCTACAGTACGGGATGTCCAAAGTGTACAACACCACAAGATGACCGATATCTCACCATCAGTGCCCGCAGACGGTCACAGAGTACTGCACGCAGCCTTGCTCGGGACCTTACCGCAGCCACTGGAACAGTTGCCTCCAGACACACAATATACAGACGACTGAACAGACATGGTTTATTCGCACGGAGACCTGCAAGGTGCAGTCCACTGACCTCTGGTCACAGGAGAGCCCGTAAAGCATGGTGTCAAGAACACAGTACATGGACATTGGAACAGTGGTCCCAGGTTATTTTCATGGACGAGTCCATGTGTAGCCTGAACAGTGATTCTCTCCAGGTTTTCATCTGGCGTGTACCATGAACAAGATATCAATGTCCTTGAAAGGGACCTGTATGGAAGTCGTGGTTTGATGGTGTGGGGTGGTATTATGATTGGTGCACGTACACCCCTTCATGTCTTTGACAGAGGAACTACAACAGGTCAGGTGTTATGGGACATGATTTTGAACCAGTGTGTCCGCCTTTTCAGGGGTGCAGTGGTTCCCACCTTCTTCCTGATGGAAGATAACGCAAGGCCCCACCGAGCTGCCATCGTGGAGGAGTACCTTGAAACAGAAAATATCAGGCGAATGGAGTGGCCTGCCTGTTCTCTAGAGGTAAACCCCATTGAGCACGTCTGCGATACTCTCGGTCGACGTATCGCTGCACGGCTTCAAACCCCTAAGAGACTTCAGGAGCTCCGACAGGTGCTGGTGCAAGAATGGGAGGCTATACCCCAGCAGCTGCTCGACCACCTGATGCAGAGCATGCCAACCCGTTGTGCGGGCTGTGTACGTGTGAATCGTGAACGTATCCCATATTGATGTCGGCGTACATGCGCAGGAAACAGTGACATTTTGTAGCATATGTGTTTCGGGATAGTTTTCTCAACTTAATGCATCAATACCGTGGACTTACAGATCTACGTCGTGTGTGTTCCCTATGTGCCTATGCTATTAGCGCTAGTTTTGTGTAGTGCCATGTTGTGTGACACCACATTCTGCAATTAAACTTAATTTATGGGCATGAGTGTAGATAAAGGAACATAAGGTATTAACTTTTCGATGCAAATGAATGAAAGTTCGGGGGTATTTTGCCAGAGGTCTCCCAGTCTTGCACAGAAAGTTAGATGCTACACGATGTGAAGCCAGGGTGACTACAGCGTCAAATAGGGCTGGTCACGCAGCACAAAGCAGGTGAAGGAAAGGGAGACGGCAGTGTGTGTCAATCAGTGGGCGCTTACGAAGCCTTGCGGTGGCTCAGAGACAACATCTGGTCGAAATGTTTCCTTAAAAGTGAGATTCAACGGCCGTAAAGTATTTTATAAAATGCCTTTTAACCTTAATTGTCCCATTGATCATCCACACGTTTTGGTTATTAACCATCATCCACGCTGTGGTGTACAGCAGATTAAACAGCATCCCTTATTCGTGAATAATTTTGATATTCTCCAGCTTCAAAGGAATATGGGATGCTTTTATCTAATATGTTGTACCCTACATTTCGGATGTCGATTAATAACAGAAATCAGTAGATGAGTAATGGTACAAATAAACAGCTCATGGTTAAAATGCATTTTATACAAAAAATTTGGACCACTTGACGAAAATCATTGGGAAACTGGAAGGACGAAGTTTGCCGAGTGTAGTGTAGAAGTTTGGCATTGCTCACAGCAATTTTGAACTTGCGTAGCGAGCGTTCCGAACGAGGGGAACTGCGGCCCGAAAGAGAGGAGGTGTTCCACGATTGTCAACTAAAGCACCAGGTGGCCGACACAGGCAAGAAGGGATCCACATCAAACAGCATATGCAATGGCATCTACATTTAACAGGACGGCAATGCACGCGATCTAAAGCTTCACAGTGGCTCGGCGACTCCGTGGCTGCGGTGTCTTTGACTGACGATCAGTACGTTGTTTTACGTTGACAACCGCACATCGGCGTCGAGGTTTGCGATGGTGCCCTGAACTTAGGGGCGGGGCCAAGGGGAGATGTGCGTGCTCTTCTCGAATGACAGCAGATTCAATCCGATTAGTGGCTGTGGTTGTACAATAGTGTGGCAAGAAGAGGGAACACATAATGCTCCAAGGAACATCGTCGTTTTGACGGTGCAGATGTTATAGTGCTACGAGGCACGGTGTTGCTTGGACATACTGACCTCCTACGGTATGCGGTTCTTATGAAAAATTGAAAATTAGTAGCGTAGGTGACTGAAGATGGAAGGCGCCAAGAGGGGGTACTTGCCTCCGCCCTGGAGTACAGAGTTTTTATTCATAACAGAATTCTCACACACTTGTAATTTTCGTGAGTCTGCAAAACCTCTCGTTTAGCCAACTATAGCGTAATATGACTGATCGCAGTAAAATAACATGAGGTGGTGCACGACAAACCGGCCCCGAGTACAGACTACTCGCCAGTTACGCAGGATTTGTTGACCGCTACGAGCAGAATAGATAAACATGTAATATTTAGGCAGTGAAAAATATCAAATAGGCTGATGCGAACAATAACTTCGTAACAACAGATGATTGGTAGGCGACAATGAGCAGTCTGTAACACTACCGTCTGCTACTGCTATACCATAACCTTAAAGTTGGAGGCATATCGTAAAATGGAACTATCTTGTTAAAGCAATTATGTTATAAAGTAACAGAGCAGTGTTACCCTCTGAAAGGAATTTTGTTGTGTTGACCGCGATGTACCTAACGGAGGTGGCTTTATCGGAAGTGAAATTCAGAATCACGTAAATATTTAACCCGTAACAAACAATAATTTACCTAATCAAACAGTCCAAAGGGTAATAAAAACAGTTGTCAGCCTAATTAGGCATGAGAATGAGTAACATTCTTATTCAAGAACTGAAAATAAGTAACTTCAATGGGCTAACACAGCCTATACTTTTCTCACACGAGAGTGCAATGAACTCTGACACCTGCCATATGTTCACGTTAAGGTTGGAGCTGACAGAGCAGAACAAACTATTTGCATAAATATAACAGATAACAATACACATTGTTACCTTCAGGGCTTATTCAAACTGAATGGTCTCAATTACATTACTATTAATATTCGCTGTAGAATCATAAATTGGACATAGTTTCAGTCTCTCTTTTACCAAATACTTTTCTTCTGACATGGAAAAAAAAATTTCACTAGCAAATTATTTCTCACTGTCCTCTGAATAGAAAAAGTTTCTGTTTTCATATATAGTCGACTTTCTGTTACTTGTTACCTAGGATTAGCACAATAGACAAACTGCGGATCCTGTTATACTATTAACATGTACTTCCAATACACAAGAGAGACAAGCACTTAGCAAACATGAGTATATAACTTCCCACAAATGCAGTTCACGACTTTTAATGCAGTGAGACACAATATTGACAAATTTGTAAGATACTGACTCACCTTCAAAATTTTACAACAGGTAGCACTATGATCATTAACTAAGCAAAACTTTATAATCCTCAGTTTTAAGAAATTTTAATTTTTAAAAGTAACAGCAGATTGTCTATATTACTACAGTTTTCTACTTTCAGGTCAATGATTAATTAAGTAACTTTGAAAGTCCACGAAACTTGAAACTGGACTGTTTCAGTCACTGGGAGGCTTTCACAAAGCTACATTTACTACCTCCCACAATTTTACCAAATCCACAGTAAATCTGAATATTCCCTTCTTACCAAATATCAAACAACATTATTTAATAAACTGTTTGGCTTTGAGGCTTTAATTTCTTCCACAACAAGGACACTCGGTAAACATAGTTCAAACGGAGAGGAACCTGAGAGGGGTTGTGATAAGGAAAAAATCAAGGTAGGTAGATAAATTCAGTTATAAGTTACCTTATATTTGAGTACACTAAAACATCCAATGAGCTGATCGTTCACTTAACATATTTACAATTCCCTGGTTAATTTTTAATGACTGCGCAACGTGGTGGCGAGTGCATATCGGTGGGTGGATTTGCAGGCGGAAATGCTGGACTCTGTAATTTTCTGGTGGCGATGATAGGTACCAATTCCAGAATAGTTGCAGCTCTTTATCCATCCATCCGAGGTACGAAAAAGCCTCTCACGGCACCAGCACAAATCACAACTTTTACATGAGGAGTTGACAGTTTGGTAGCTCGTCCCCGACTGACTCTTGGTTCCACCTTTATATCGATGCCCACCACACCCACATTTTGCGCGTTCCCGAGGGAAACCACACCACCTTTTCCTTACAAAATAACTGAGAACCCTAAGTGAAGGTGAGCAGTTTACATAACAGCAACCAAACATATTAAATAAATCAGAACATTTGCACATATTGACATTTCCACAAAAAATTATTTAAACAAAATTATTCAACCTCAAGGATAACCAAAGAGATTATGTGAGAAAGACAAAACATATCATTTGCTTAGATTGTGCATATTACAGAGATTACACTTCATTACAGTATCGAATTAACCATACACTAATTACAAAAGTTCAACGATGGGATGATGAACAAAACAGAAAGCTAAATGCATCAACAAAAAGTATGTAGTGTGTAAGCTACGGTGTTACAAGTCTAGTACTCGGGGCCAATTTTTCGGTGCCACCCTATACCACTGAAATAATATTGTAGAAGTTATGATATTCTGTTTTACAAAATGTGACACCAGACTCTCGATTATGGAACGCGGACTTCTTTCGGTTGTAAGTCGGTCTGCCTTCGATAACAACGAACATGTTCTTTTACTTTGGATAAAAAAAAAAGACGGGAAATGACCACTCGTGAGTGCCGTGCCGATTTCGTTTGCACGTTTAATAAGAATAAAAATCTTGCCCTTTTACAAATATTTCTTCTGCTGTTTATCGAAATAGTGAAGTAAGCTGATATGCCTTTTTGTTACCTGAAAATATGTATGTAATTTACGTAATTATAAAATACATTTAAATTACCGTCTATGGACGCTGAATAGCATACGGAAAGAACCAGAAGTTCGAAGTTCAAGAAATGTTTGAAACACATCTAGAACGGTCGTGCGCATCGAATGTAACGAACATCTCTATACTGAACTAATGATGAGTAGTCGGCAGTGGTACTGCAACGAGACCGAGACAGACGGGAACGGGACCGAGGCTGGGACGAGACTGGCCGGCGTGCCGCTGCGGGAACGAGACAGACCATTTCCCGTTCCCGGGAACCATAAGTAGAAAGCCGCGGCAGAATTGAACTATGAAAGACCGTTCCTTAGAATTCGTTCACCGCTCGTTCCTTTCATCATGACGAACCGTTCCTTTGGACCCGTTAGTTCGCGAACGACCTATCTCTACAGTGAACGTTGTTGTGACACTGTACTCCTTCCTCATGTGCGTTTTTCATGCGGCCCTGACTTCATTTTTATGGATGACAGTGGGAGAGCGCATCCAACACCGGAGCTGAAGGAGCCCTTGGAACGAGAGGATATTCGGTGAATGAACTGCCCGTGCCCCTGACATAAATTCCTTCGAGCAAGCTTGGGATGCGTTGGGGAGACGTATTGGAACACATATACATGCACCAGTGACTATCCAGTAGTTATTAACCCCGCCCTTGTGGAGGAATGTAACGGCCTGCCACGTGCACTCTTGGTCAACTTTGTGTCTAGCAAGGGAGAATGTCACAAAACATTTACTGCCAGGCGTGGCTGTCACACAACCTATTAAGAACCGTGTGCCGTCTTTTGTAATGCCCGCAGGATTATAAATCGTTTGATTTGATTGTCATCATTGTCTTTGAACGAAAGTGTCGTTTCCGTTCGTATCATTCCGTATTTCTTTCAGTTATCCACAGCATTATACAGGTCTTTCTACGTATGGATGAAGGTTCCCAGAGCCATGTTACTTGGCACGGAAATATCGTGCGAAAGTTACTTTCCTTCTAAGACAGTCTTGTTCCTGGCAGCTCATCGAATGGAGGTGATTCAAAACGCTAGTCTTGTGCTTTGAACATCGGATGCATTCGACGGTCGTGTATCAGGAAAACTGTATGATCACAGCTAGCGACGTATATTTGGGTTCTCTTTACACAGTTGGAAATTATCCAGTGTTTAAGGTTCCCCTTAGCGTTGCATTTTGAATTCGAGTTCGCCATGGGGAATGTTAAACCAGACAGATGGTCTCACTTGTGTTGTCATGTTTCAGGAGCTAGTAACATTACGTTGATTTATCTTTGCGCTCTGATGACGATAGCGGTGTTATACGATTTGATCTGTTACTTTGTATTTATCCATGACTGATAGCTTTTCGTATGTTGTCTCTTTCAATCATTATATTTGATTTTTCATATGCTTAGCCTTTCCTTTCTTCTCGAATTTCACAAAGTATCCAAAATCTCTGTCTAGGGATACTGAAGATTGGTTTCATATAAGCGTGCCCTATCGATTTCCTTTACTGTCAATTTAAACTGAGCATAAATAAGAGGTGCTTCCAATTATCATATGTAATGTCTAGCGGCAGAGTCACTGGAACTTGCTTGCTTGCGCCACACCGGCTCATAGACTTACAGGTTCTTCAGCACTATAAATTACAAATGACAAACATATTTGTCCTCCAGGAGTCGAGCTTATGAGATACAACTTGTTACATTTTGAAACATCCTAATATAATGTTTGTAGTGAATTTTCCGATTTAAATTTCATCTCTGTTATTTTCGGCCGGCCGAGGTGGCCGAGCGGTTTTAGGCGCTACAGTCTGGAACCGTGCGTCCGCTACAGTCGCAGGTTCGAATCCTGCATCGGGCATGGATGTGTGTGATGTCCTTAGGTTATTTAGGTTTAAGTAGTTCTAAGTTCTAGGGGACTGATGACCTCAGAAATTAAGTCCCATAGTGCTCAGAGAAATTTGAACCATTTTTTTTGTTATTTTCGAGTAACTCCTAACTCCCTCCTTTTTTGTTGCTCTCAGCGAAAGTTTTTCTGTCTCCGAAACATCTTAATTACCGTCAGACTATGTTGTTAATGGGTCATGTCCACAGTCTGGCGGTATATTCCAGGGCAGAAACTGTGTTTATAATCTTATATGGACGCATGGGTTCAGTTTCAAAAGGAGTGGCAAGCTCTCACGCTGTATGTCACAGTTAATGAATCGTAATGGATGAAAAGTGGTGGGATGTCAGTTTCCTAGAAACCTGTGAAGTATTCGATGGATGAAGAATCTGGAGAACGTACTGCCCTGGTAACAATCAGACGCCTGATGTGGTATGCTTGTTCAGGACAGTTGGGGCAGCATGCTGGCTTGCATTATTTTGTTGGAATATGACGTCACGAGACCTTAAGAAGTGCAGTGGTGCTGCCCCTAGTACCGAGTATGAGAACTAGAAGTGTGACGATGTTACATACCCAGTGGTACCCCAAAGAATTACGCCAGATACTATACCTCTACAACAATGATGAATGCAATGCCACAACACTGGTTATACACGGCGCGTGCACGCAGGAATACGTTCGTGACTGATTCTGCACGTGGAAGCAGGATTGGTCTGAAGAAGTAAATGTTAGCACTTCTGTATCCAGTGTCGATGTGACTCTTTCTTCGGCTTCGTCAGGGCAAGCATAAATGGTCGCCCTGCTACTGGTCTGTCCATGTTGCTGCAAAGCAGCTAATTTCCTGGCTCAACGCACGTGACTTGATGTGCGGTCCCGTACTGATGAGCAGGGAAAGTAACAGGAGAAAACAGTGCAGGGTGGTGGCAGGGGACTGCAGAGATTGCACATGGCGATTCTATATTCGAGTGACAGTCATGACACACCGACGAACGGGAGCAGTAACACTGGGTATCCATAAAAGAACGTCCCAGTTTAAATGGTATATTATCACAGTTAAACTTGGAGTGTTTGCAACAAATCGCACTCTTCAAATGGTTCAAATGGCTCTGAGCTTTATGGGAGTTAACATCTGAGCTCATCAGTCCCCTAGAACTTAGAACTACTTAAACCTAACTAACCTAAAGACATCACACACATCCATGCTCGAGGCAGCATTCGAACCTGCGACCGTAGTGGTCGCGCGGTTCCAGACTGAAGCGCCTAGAACCGCTCGGCCACACCGGCCGGCCATATCGCACTCTTACGGCACATAATAGTAAGTGGTAGAAAATCAGATAGTTTTATTAAAACTCACTCCTATTGTTACAGGCAACATCGAATTAAGCCAGAGACGAAGTCTGAAGCAGGAAGCGTACTGGTATGTCGCAAGTGGATCAGGTCTTCGACACGTGACGACATCTTCCGCAGACAGATAAATTCGAATTAAGTAGAAAAAAGATTGAGTCAGAAAACCAAGGGAAGGGAGACAAGCATTGAGCTGTGGGTGGCTCACGGGCATACTGTTTATTGCTAACCGTCTTGTTTTTATGGTTATGTCACCTGGTTTTTCTTTTAAGTGAGTGGCAGCAGCAGCGCTTATCGATAAGTGCACCGTCGTACTATCTCTGGAGCGACTGCTAGTATTCCTGGGTCGTCGTGTGTCTGGAGTTCAGCTGGGAGTTCAGTCGAGACGCAGCAGCACTGAAGTTTAGTCGGGGACGGACCAGCAACGGAGTGCAGCAGGGGGACGGTGCGCCAGTGAGGTGCCGACAGCCAGTGCTCGCCGACCGCTGGCGACACACATGAACTTCCCGACGGAAGGAGATTGGAGCGGGACGACCGTTGGTTGGTCGTTCGGTTGGTCGTCTCATCGGGAGACGTGTGTTGGGTCTCCTGGGCCTCGTCACTTGGTGATCTTGCCGGACGTGGGTCGATTCTTCCCTTGTGCAGAGATGTCGTGGCCAATGGGCAAGAGTTACCTCTCCATGGATGGGTCCGATCCAGTGTGCCCGGGTCGCCGTGTCTCCTTATTCCAAACGGATGTCGAGCTGAGTCGGGTTGGAGCTGTAGTCAGCTTCGGACAGCCAAGACTCGCCCGACCGTTGCCGACACACGTAACTTCAGTGGGAACGACCTGGGCTGGTCGTTCGGTAGGTCATCTCATCGGACGACGTGTATTTGATCGACGACTGCTTGTGAAAACTCTGTGTGTGTCGAATTCATTCGTCCATGTTGTTCCACATTGATTGCTTTTACGGTTGTTCGAGTTCTTGTGCAAGTGCGTTTACGTGGAACCGTGTGTAGCTTCTGTGGCTTCTGTGATTTCCACTGAACAGACCAATACTGTCTACGTACTGGAGTAGTTAGTCGGTCGGTTGAAATAAAGCAGCGAGTGTGTCGGATGGAAGGGAATTGATTAGGTTGTTGGTTGTTTCTTCAGGCCGTTCCTAAATCGTGTCTCCACCCGATTGTTTAGTTCAAATGGTTCAAATGGCTCTGAGCACTATGGGACTTAACATCTGTGGTCTTCAGTCCCCTAGAACTTAGAACTACTTAAACATAACTAACCTAAGGATATCACACACATCCATGCCCGAAGCAGGATTCGAACCTGCGACCGTAGCAGTCGCGCGGTTCCGGACTGCGCGCCTAGAACCGCGAGACCACAGCGGCCGGCGATTGTTTAGTGTTACGCTTGGCTGCCTGTGTCACCTAAACTGCGCTTAGATTTTCCTCCGCACGCCGACCCTTGGAACACTTCTGAGCACCACTGTTTGTTGTTTGTGATTGTCACTTTATTTGGTCGCAGGTACTGTGCCAGGCCTTCAGCCTTGTATTAATGTTGTCTGTTTTATGTGTAGTATAAGCCCTTCAGCCGAACTTCATGTCATCTATTTTAGGATTAGGTCTTCAGAATCTGTGGTTTTAATACGTAAATCCTTGTCTGTAAGCTTTCTCTTTAATTGTCTTGAATTCTTGAATCGGCCTTCAGCTGTGTTCAGGAAATGTTTATCTTAAGGTTCTCTGTAATTATTCTAAGTAGTTCTTTGGGCCTCCAGTCAACAAGATACTTCAAGTTTTCTTAAATGTTTTTCTTTTGTACTGTGTAAAACTTTACTTTTAAAGACCCTCTTTTATTATGTAAAAAAATAAATTTTTTATTGGGCCTTAAGCCGAAGAATTAATTTGAATTTTCCTTAATATGGTCTTTAGCCGGAATTTGTAAATGCCTGGCTTTTAAAGAGTTTCCTTAGCTGATCTGAAGTATTACAAGCCGGACGGGGTGGTCTAGCGGTTCTAGGCGCTACAGTCTGGAACCGCGCGACCGCTACGGTCGCAGGTTCGAATCCTGCCTAGGGCGTGGGTGTGTGTGATGTCCTTAGGTTAGTTAGGTTTAAGTAGTTCTAAGTTCTAGGGGACTGATGACATCAGAAGTTAAGTTCCCATAGTGCTCAGAGCCATTTTTGAAATATTATTTCGACCTTTAGCCGAAGAGATATTGTAATTTTACTTAAGTAAGGCCTTGAGCCGTTACTCTAAATCCTGGTTTCTTAAAAGCAATAATTGAAACTTGTTCTGGAGAAATTACTTGGGACCTTAGCCGTGAATTGATCTTTGTTGTTTTAAAGAGAAAACTGTGCATTGGTTTGAGGAATAAAGTTCTATGTGTGATTGTATAACTAACCGTAACTGACTTTGGCCCTTTTCCACAACCTGATCCGCTCTGTCCTGCGAAACCCGATGTCAAGCATATTAGTTACCTCGTAAGAAGTAGTACAAGAGTACCTCTCACATAGGAAGACGTACCGTGGACATGATACAGCAGATATGGGATTTTTACTCTAGTCGATAGTGATCACCTGATGAACTTCACGCTGCTCGCTGCTTACCATTTACTGATGGAGTGACTGCCTTCATACAACACCACATATCAAAAAGCTGCCAGCACTGAACACCAATGCGGAATCCAGCATTAGCGCAGGGTCTCTTGGGGTCCACGTTCCTGTTCAACACCGAGGCGCCTCCAGGTTCTGAAACCCACCGGGCCGGTAGGGAGGAGATCAACCGGCGAAACGACTACCGACAACCGACACGTCGCTGATGGATGATCGAGGGTCATCGTAGAATTCGGAGTGGGACCGAGGACATTCCAACTGGCAGCGCGAGACCAAACTTCCGCGCTGAGCACGCCGGCCGGCGGCCGCCTGCCAGCTGGCACCTCGCCAGGGCAGCGAGATCGCTCACACCGTCTCCTGGGCGTGAGGAAGCTGAGCTGACTAAACAGGCGTCAGCCAGAGCCCAACACGCAGCTGAACGAACCATCAGCAGTGGCTGCTGCGGGAGAACAGCGAATTGGCAACACTCAGAGTAACGTTTTACTAGTGTCGAAGACGCTTCACATCTCCCCACCAGCCATCTTGATCTCACACAGGGGTGTCTCTGCTCGGCCCCCCTACAATACATGAAACTAAAGGTGAACCTAGTTTTTCTTGCACATGATCAGTATGTGCACCTTTAGTTACATGGCACAGACACTACCTAAAATCTAAAATCCAATACTTCCTACATTTTGTTTAACAAGTACGGAGCAACAGCCTCGAAAATTCTGTGACTGAACTCCAGAAACCATCAAATAGTGGCGGAATGCAGACACGTTAGTTTATAAAGCCACTCTCCCCCCCCCTTCCCCCAAAACAAGAAAAGTAAGAAAAACCCACATGACGCGAGCTTAGGTAGAAGGCAGCGGAAAAGAACCCTATCGCACTTAAAATGGTTCAAATGGCTCTGAGTACTATGGGACTTAACTTCTGAGGTCATCAGTACCCTAGAATTTAGAACTACTTAAACCTAACTAACCTAAGGACATCACACACATCCATGCCCACTCTATCATGCTGTCCGATCCAATGGTCACGGACTTCAACGTCCAACCTGTCTCATTCAGAGACCCAATTGGGACGGGGCTCCATATTTTTTTCCAAACAAAGTTTTCAGGTTCGCTTTCTAATTGAGGGAAGAACTGTTCTTGCAACATATCCTGATAAGCCACGAGTGCTGCAGTGCCTAAGACGAAAAAACATAATTCGTGTACACTTGAAGTCGAGACACAGAACAGAAAACGTTCAATTTTCGAGAATCGGCCGGCCGGGGCGGACGAGCGGTTCTAGGCGCTACAGTCTGGAACCGCGCGACCGCGATGGTCGCAGGTTCGAATCCTGCCTCGGGCATGGATGTGTGTGATGTCCTTAGGTTATGTAATAGGATGATCGGAGCGGGTGGCGTGGTCGGGGTTGTAACGCGTGGCTGGGTAGAAGAAGGTGGCTGTTTTTAGCAATCTTCCTCTTTATTGTTGGTTCTCCCAATACATTTTCCGGTAGCTCAGCCCCACCGCTCCACTCGTGTTGTGGTGGAGAAGAGCTGATGCACGCAGTGCGGGGATCGCGACGCCGCGCCTGGTCAGCCGCTGCGCAGGCGGTAGGGGGTTAGCAGCCCGAGGCCCGGCCAGCGCGCCTCCTGCAGACGCGGCGGCTCGTGGCGACGCTGGGAGTCGCCGGTGCAGCAGCGGGCAACGCCCCCCGCCCACCGGTCCTCGGAGACAGCGTCACTGATGAAGACGACGTGGCAGCGACCGAACGCCCAGTCGGTCGAACCGAATGCTGACGACCACCTCTGATGCCCTTAAATAATGCAGACCGCTGCTGAATCCGCCGGTTACACGGCGGCGTGTTTATTAGAAGGATGTCGATGTGCTGGCTAACGCAACCGCGCCACACGCGGCCTGCGTAATTCTGCTAATGCTGCGTTCTGATGGCCGCCAAGCACGTACACTCATACCGACGCTCGTTGCAAAACTGTGTCACCTGCGTAACGCGCCGGCCAGCCTTCGTCCGCAGTTTGCCGTGAGGCTGGCGCATTGCGCACTGAAACACACTAAATTACAATTTCGCATCGTATTTCCTAAAAATAACCACTTGTCCTCTACAGTTAGTTAGCTTTAAGTAGTTCTAAGTTCTAAGGGACTGATGACCTTGGACGTTAAGTCCCATAGTGCTCAGAGTCATTTGAATTTTCGACAATCTCTTTGATATTATACAATTTCTTAAGGATAGTCTCACCACCATCTTTGGCAACTGAAGTTCAACACTTACTTTCTAAACAGAACTTTGAGGACTGTGAAGGTGTCTTCAGACACTTTTGGTTGTCCGCACTTTCCTCTTTTTTACACACATCCAGTCGGATTTCTTTTTGCACACATGGGGATCACTGTGGTTCATGATGTGGTTTCCTGTAGTCATGTCCTAGTTCATGAACCACGGAAAACGTATGAGTGGCCAAGTAAGTGGTCCCAACAGTCGGGATACCAGTTACTTTGGAATAAGGCTGGGCATCTCGGACATATTCTGAGTCGTGGTCACCTTTGTGCTCATACGGCAAAGACTATCAAATCCACAGGTTAGTCCCTCAGCCGTTAGGGGTAAAACCCAATGGGACTCGGGGCAAGTAAGGCTAGTAACCTGCTTCCCTGGTAAATATGATGCTGGCAGCAATCAGAGCAAAATGCCTCGGACCTTTGGAGGTGACGGAGTCCCACCTCTAACTGACAAACCAGGGACTCCTAAGATACGACTTGCAAACAAATGGTAATGAGATGGGGAGCAACTCTGGGAAGAAGGTAGAGCTGGCAGAGGCTGCAAGTAAGATGGGGCTGGACGTTTTAGCTGTTAGTGACATTCGGGTAAGGGGTGAGAAAGAAGAGAAAGTGGGAGAATACAAGGTCTACCTGTCAGGAGTCAAAGCAGGAATAGCACAATGGGGTGTAGGGCTTTACATCAGGAAAGAAATGGAACCCAGCGTAGTTGCAATAAGGTATGTAAACGAACGACTGATGTGGATAGATTTGACAGTGTCTAGCAAGAAAATTAGGATTGTGTCAGTATATTCGCATTGTGAAGGGACAGATCAAGATAAGATGGATAGTTTTTATGAGGCACTCAGCGATGTAGTTGTTAGAGTAAAGGACAAGGACAGTGTTCTGCTCATGGATGATTTTAACTCCAGGATTGGATATCGAACAGAAGGGTATGAAAAGGTTATGGGTAAATTTGGTGAGGATATGGAGACTAACAGGAACGGGAAACAACTCTTGGGTTTCTGTGCCAGTATGAGCTTAGTAATCACAAACTCCTTTTTTAAACATAAGAACATTCACCGGTATAGTTGGGAAGGCAGGGGAACCAGATCTGTCATTGACTATATAATAACAGATCAGGAATTCAGGAAGGCTGTGAGGGACACACGTGTATTCAGGGGATTCTTTGATGACACTGATCATTATTTAATCTGCAGTGAAATTGGGATTGTGAGGCCGAGAGTGCAGGAGGTCAGGTCCCTATGTAGGAGGATAAGAGTGGAGAAGCTTCAGGATAAGGAAATCAGGCACAAGTACATAACAGCGATCTCAGAAAGGTACCAGTTAGTTGAATGTAGTCAATTACAGTCACTGGAAAAGGAATGGACAATGTACAGGCACACAGTACTAGCAGTGGCTAATGAATGTCTTGGGACAGTAGTGTGTAAAAGTAGGATGAAGCCAACAGCTTGGTGGAATGACACAGTCAAGGCAGCCTGTAAAAGGAAAAAGAAGGCGTATCAAAAATGGCTACATACTAGAACTCAGAGAGAGTTGTGTTGAAGAAAGAAACAAAGCCAAACAGATAATTGCAGCATCCAAGAAGAAATCTTGGGAAGACTTTGCAAACAGGTTGGAGACTATGGGTCAAGCTGCTGGAAAACCATTCTGGAGTGTAATTAGCAGTCTTCGAAAGGGAGGTAAGAAGGAAATGACAAGTATTTTGAACAGGTCAGGAAAACTGCTGGTGAATCGTGTGAATGCCTTGGGCAGATGGAGGGAATATTTTGAAGAGTTGCTCAATGTAGGTGAAAACACGAACAGTAATATCTCAGATATCAAGGTAGAATGGGATAGGAATGATGATGGAAATAGGATCACATTTGAGGAAGTGGAGAAAATGGTCAATAGATTGCAGTGCAATAAAGCAGCTGGGGTGGATGAAATTAAGTCAGAACTCATCAAATACAGTGGAATGTCAGGTCTTAAATGGCTAAACAGAATAATTGAATTGACCTGGGAGTCGGGACAGGTTCCATCAGACCGGACAAAAGCAGTAATCATACCAATCTTTAAACATGGAAATAGAAAAGATTGTAACAACTACAGAGGTATCTCTTTAATCAGCGTTGTGGGTAAAATCTTCTCAGGTATTGTTGAAAGGAAAGTGCGAGTATTAGTTGAGGACCAATTGGATGAAAATCAATGTGGGTTTAGACCTCTTAGAGGTTGTCAGGACCAGATCTTTAGCTTATGGCAAATAATGGAGAAGTGTTATGAGTGGAACAGGGAATTGTATCTATGCTTTATAGATCTAGAAAAGGCATATGACCGGGTTCCTAGGAGGAAGTTATTGTCTGTTCTACGAGATTATGGTATAGGAGGCAAAATTATGCAAGGAATTAAAGGTCTTCACATGGATAGTCAGGCAGCAGTTAGAGTTGATGGCAAATTGAGTTCATGGTTCAGAGTAGTTTCAGGGGTAAGACAAGGCTGCAACCTGTCTCCACTGTTGTTCATATTATTTATGGATCATATGTTGAAAACAATAGACTGGCTGGGTGAGATTAAGGTATGTGAACACAAAATAAGCAGTCTTGCATATGCGGATGACTTAGTTGTGATGGCAGATTCGATTGAAAGTTTGCAAAGTAATATTTCAGAGCTAGATCAGAAATGTAAAGACTATGGTATGAAGATTAGCATCTCGAAAAGGAAACTAATGTCAGTGGGAAAGAAATATAAACGGATTGAGTGCCAAACAGGAGGAAGCAAGTTAGAACAGGTGGACGGTTTCAAGTACTTAGGATGCATATTCTCACAGGATGGCAACATAGTGAAAGAACTGGAAGCGAGGTGTAGCAAAGCTAATGCAGTGAGCGCTCAGCTACGATCTACTCTCTTCTGCAAGAAGGAAGTCAGTACCAAGACTAAGTTATCTGTTCACCGTTCAATCTTTCGACCATCTTTGTTGTATGGGAGCGAAAGCTGGGTGGATTCAGGTTACCTTATCAACAAGGTTGAGGTTACGGATATGAAAGTAGCTAGGATGATTGCAGGTACTAGCAGATGGGAACAATGGCAGGAGGGTGTCCACAATGAGGAAATCAAAGAAAAACTGGGAATGAACACTATAGATGTAGCAGTCAGGGCAAACAGGCTTAGATGGTGGGGTCATGTTACACGCATGGGAGAAGCAATGTTACCCAAGAGACTCATGGGTTCAGCAGTAGAGGGTAGGAGGAGTCGGGGCAGACCAAGGAGAAGGTACCTGGATTCGGTTAAGAATGATTTTGAAGTAATAGGTTTAACATCAGAAGAGGCACCAATGTTAGCACGGAATAGGGGATCATGGAGGAATTTTATAAGGGGGGCTATGCTCCAGACTGAACGCTGAAAGGCATAATCAGTCTTAAATGATGATGATGATCATCATCATCATGGGGATCAATGTTAACCTTTAAACGAAACTGACACAGAACTGAAATCACAGATCCACTCTTAGAAAGCTGCATAAATGAAATAGATTTATAATCAGGAGACGCCATTTTCCATATGCGTTGTGTGCGGAGAATGAAAAGCAGCACTAGCACATGTGATCATCTAAAACTGCTTGGGTTACTTTTTAATTATGACCCTGAACGTACACTCTACAACGCTTACACTTGGTCCTATTAAAAATTATATGTGGAACATTTTTAAATAACGCCCTCTATTGCGTAACGATAAACCAGTCTCTGTTGTTTGCAGTTCGGCCTTTGGGCGAATTTGTGGTTTATCCAGGCCGCCTTTATTGTACTGTAGTTTTAGTGACTAGCATTGTACATGATGCTCTAATAAGTATTCCTAGCCAATAGCAAGAAGCGGTACACACAAAAACCAGAATAACAGAACGTAATATGATTATATTATCTATCGAGTATGCACATGATTCAATAGACGGCACAATACTAAACAACAGACTGGAATTTGAGGGTCAAGACAGAATTAGAAATCACATTCAGAAAAGAACCACTGTCACTGTGTTTTTCCTACTGGAGTTTTTCTTTTTTTTACAGTAAGCAGTACAACATATTTAATAGCCATTCATATGTTATTGTTCGAAGGCATAAAATGGGGTTATTGTAATCCAAAACCACTCCGCAAATAAATAAATTTTTAGTAGTTTCTTGATGAAAAAATATTTCTCCCTCATACAGCAATATTGTCAGTAAACCCTCATATACAGAACAATTCCTAATTAGAATTGATACATGCCCAGCAGAGAGACTATCTCCAAAACACGCTTTTTTTTGTTTTTTTTTGAGAAAGCTGTTGTATCCCACTTTCAATTTATGCCTCAATGACACTTAACGGTTCCGTAAATGGTAGTAGGCAATGCATCACTTTAGATAAAAATTATGCAATAATGTGTATTGCTTTAGGTTAAGGGGTGGCCTTGCAGATTTCAGTACCAGTTTGGTTTTAACGAGTTCTTGTTTAGCTATCTAGTAATTTTTGTTATTAATAGTAACATATCTGAACAAAAGATGTTAACTTTGTTGCAAGGATATTTGCATTCTATGTGGTAGTATTTTCTTTTGCGTTCTGGTGAAATTTTTCATGGTTGCCATATTGCACTTAGACAGGAAATGGAGAGTGTAGATATTGCAGTTTGACATCTTGTGTCAGGCAAATCCAACACCTTCCATGAAATCCCTGACATTTTTAAGCAAATCCAGTAGTATGTCACATAGCTCCGAATAAATCGTGACATTAAATTAACCAAAGTAATACGAGTAACGAGTGAGCAAATGGAATACCACAGACTAACACAAGAATGCCTAAATGCATGTCGTGCCTTCTCACTGTGAGACCAACGCAGTTCCGAGGGGAGAAACGAGAACAGAAGCCGAGAGCAGAACCGTGTTAAGCTAGAAGGCCCTACGATAAGGGACGGACTTGACACCCACGTCACAGCCTACCGCTAAGACTACCACCTGAACGTTATAGCGTGAGACTTTTTAGCGTCCCTGTTACGTTGCAAACTTTAAAAACATTGCCCCACCACGAAAAGTATAACGTTTCGCATTGGATAGACAGAATGTTTGTAGGCGGAGCTTAAGGTTAACATTGAGACCCTGATTGGTCAGATGAAAACACAGCCAGATAGTTTTTTTTAAAACCAACTTCGGTAAATTGTAGCAAGGAGAAGTTAGATGAGTTGCTTCCGAGATGGCGACGTGAGCGGAGCTGTGCTGCCCGCCGCTGCCCTGACGCTGCCTAAACACTGACAAGGTAATGAACGCACTCGATGCCGCATTTTTGAGCGCATAATGCTTCACTCATAATTGCAGAAGTCTCATCTCTTACACCCCCTTTTTGCGCAATACTAGTGTCGACCGTTAATTAAAACTCATGGTGTTCACATTTGCCACTTGAAGAACAGATCTGAAACGCGATGATTTTTCTTTTATATACACTCCTGGAAATTGAAATAAGAACACCGTGAATTCATTGTCCCAGGAAGGGGAAACTTTATTGACACATTCCTGGGGTCAGATACATCACATGATCACACTGACAGAACCACAGGCACAGAGACACAGGCAACAGAGCATGCACAATGTCGGCACTAGTACAGTGTATATCCACCTTTCGCAGCAATGCAGGCTGCTATTCTCCCATGGAGACGATCGTAGAGATGCTGGATGTAGTCCTGTGGAACGGCTTGCCATGCCATTTCCCCCTGGCGCCTCAGTTGGACCAGCGTTCGTGCTGGACGTGCAGACCGCGTGAGACGACGCTTCATCCAGTCCCAAAAATGCTCAATGGGGGACAGAACCGGAGATCTTGCTGGCCAGGGTAGTTGACTTACACCTTCTAGAGCACGTTGGGTGGCACGGGATACATGCGGACGTGCATTGTCCTGTTGGAACAGCAAGTTCCCTTCCCGGTCTAGGAATGGTAGAACGATGGGTTCGATGACGGTTGGGATGTACCGTGCACTATTCAGTGTCCCCTCGACGATCACCAGAGGTGTACGGCCAGAGTAGGAGATCGCTCTCCACACCATGATGCCGGGTGTTGGCCCTGTGTGCCTCGGTCGTATGCAGTCCTCATTGTGGCGCTCACCTGCACGGCGCCAAACACGCATACGACCATCATTGGCACCAAGGCAGAAGCGACTCTTATCGATGAAAACGACACGTCTCCATTCGTCCCTCCATTCACGCCTGTCGCGACACCACTGGAGGCGGGCTGCACGATGTTGGGGCGTGAGCGGAAGACGGCCTAACGGTGTGCGGGACCGTAGCCCAGCTTCATGGAGACGGTTGCGAACGGTCCTCGCCGATACCCCAGGAGCAACAGTGTCCCTAATTTGCTGGGAAGTGGCGGTGCGGTCCCCTACGGCACTGCGTAGGATCCTACGGTCTTGGCGTGCATCCGTGCGTCGCTGCGGTCCGGTCCCAGGTCGACGGGCACGTGCACCTTCCGCCGACCACTGGCGACAACATCGATGTACTGTGGAGACATCCCGCCCAACGTGTTGAGCAATTCGGCGGTACGTCCACCCGGCCTCCCGCATGCCTACTATATGCCCTCGCTCAAAGTCCGTCAACTGCACATACGGTTCACGTCCACGCTGTCGCGGCATGCTACCAATGTTAAAGACTGCGATGGAGCTCCGTATGCCACGGCAAACTGGCTGACACTGACGGAGGCGGTGCACAAATGCTGCGCAGCTAGCGCCATTCGACGGCCAACACCGCGGTTCCTGGTGTGTCCGCTGTGCCGTGCGTGTGATCATTGCTTGTACAGCCCTCTCGCAGTGTCCGGAGCAAGTGGGTCTGACACACCGGTGTCAATGTGTTCTTTTTTCCATTTCCAGGAGTGTAGTTATTGAGAAGCCACATCAGCCACTGTAATTTACGAGAAGTTAAATAAGTAATTAAAGATAATTGAGGGTCACTGTAGACAATTTTGATAGTTTCCTCTGTTGTGAAACTTAAATTAAACCTAGATTATAGATGTGATATGGTATAGGCCATCCTTCGATCGATTGTAGAACTTGGAAACCCATTCAGGGAATATTCGTTCACATTTTTGTTGAACGCAGTTGATTTTTACCATCCTGTATTAAAACATTTCCTTTTATCAATAGTGCAATTTATAAACGATGTTTTGTGAGTAGAATAAAATTTACAATGGTAAACTTAACTGCTTTTGCGACAGGGAGTGCAATGGAGCTGACGCTGAGATCATTTAGTATTTGGTTATATCATCGCTAGTCTCACTGAACTCTTCTGAATTCTACATGTCATGTGTGGTCTGGCGTGTACTTACCAGCAACAGGTCCCAGGTTCAAACTAGTTAATTCCCTAAATACCACGCTCAGAGCGTCGTTGCGCGAAAGTGGTAGAGAGACACGATATAGAACAAACGGACACCACCATGAATGTTTAGAATCTAGTTTACTAGAAAGGAGGGAGGAAGATCAGTTTTCAACATACCATCAACAACGAGGTGATTAGAGATTGAGAACAAACTCAGATGTGGGAAGGATGAGAAAGGAAATCGATCGTGCCCTGTCAAAGGAATCGTCCCAGTATTTGGCATAAACTATTTAGGGAAATCACGGAAAACATAGATTTGGATTTTCGGGGAGGCGTGTGGCAGTGAATGGGGGGGGGGGGGGGGCAGGGATTTAACCGTCGTCTTACCGAAAGCGAGACCATTGTTCTAACCAATGAAACACCTCGCTCGGTGATCAGTTGTGCTATCACAGCTACAGATTGTGACCATGTTTGTTTTCACAAATGTAGACATGTCAAATAGTCGTAAAAATGAACGGCAGCCAAAACTATTGATGCATAATAGCTCTAGTGGGAGGAAAAGATAAATAAAGGACAAATTCATAGCAAACCTGACCCCTAAAGGATGCAGATGTAGAAACAGAACAAAGACTGTAGTCAAGTTCTAAAATGTGATTTCATCATCTATATATCGATTCACACCTAAGCGAACTCTGAGTGTTTAACTCAATGTCTTACTAAAAAGATAACGAATGAATGTCAACTGCTTTCATTTTTCTGGAGAGAACTTCGAGACTCTCACATATTCCCTCAAGAGAATGAAGCAAAGAGCCTGCCAGGTGTATGGTGAAATCGTATTACGAATAAGTATCTAAATGTAGTTAAGGGAAGTACAGCGGAACATCTTTGAAATTCCTTGCTCCACAATGATAAAACGAATAAAAATTATATAAAGCATATTTTCTTTTAGTAGCTGGAGGTATGCAAACTAGCAAACGGATTTCTTTACAGCGGTTATATATCATCAAACATTGCCTTCTAATATAACAATACTTCTTTATATAAATGATGTGAAAGTTTTAAAAATAGTAATAAAGTTTTCAATAAATGTACCCTTACCCTTTACGCTGCAAAAAGGGCCTGAAAAACTAAGAGTTCAATAGCCTGTGCTCCAAAAGACAGTAAAATTAAAAAAAAATTCGTCTTATATGAGTCACTCTGTCACCACTAACCTGCACAACAGATCAAGAATGGTCCTCAGCCGCTGCATGTAGCACTCTTAGTTTACTGCAGGAGAGACGATATGAAGCCCAAAATGTAGTTCTGGATTCGGATACGAAGAAAACTATCTGTCACCTCTCGTGGGACCAGTTGACAGATTGAGTAGCCAATCTATTTGTCTTCCTCTTCGTAGCTGAATTGTAAAGGGCAATATCTTAATTGTGGTTCACTTCTTTTACTTGGAAATATTCCCGCTCAGTACCGTGGCATATCTCTAATGCGGATCGGATATGGACTAGAGCACGGAAGATGCTGTAATGAATCGATGCCAACGCACTCCGACCTATATGGGAAGAAGTGCAAAATGTCATTGACAATGAAAGAGTATACGTAAAGAAATCGAGTATTTTCCCATGTTGCGCGCACCACCAGTGCATGAAGGCATTTATTGTCTCGAGTAGAAAATCTGTGTTTATGACAAACGTTTTCTGGAGGTCCCCCTTGGTTTTTATTCAAATTCTGTAATTTACGCTCAACTTTTCTCATCTGAGGACGCGATATTTTCACTCTGATCTCAGTGGTATGTGCCTGAAAAGAGAGTTTTACAGTGGTCTTACTCGCAGCAGTACCGAATGAAATGTGAATAAATGTAACGCAGTTCTGTCTATTTAAGATAAAACTTCCTTAGAATTAAGATCATTCATTGCGAACCAATGTCTGAGTAGTGAGTATAAATGCAGAATTTGCAACCGTTCACAGTTTTCCAAGCTATTAGTGCATTCCAAAAAAAAGTGACTGATTGCAGTTTTCTGTACTCATATTCCATTGCAGTTTTTTTAATTATAACAAAGTTATCGAGAGAGACTAGTGTGAACTCCCAAAATCAAAACTGTACTCTAAATGCGTTAGCGACAGGCGAGGCCGCAGGCGTTTCACTCGAGTTGCTGCTACGCTGGCTGTCAGAGTTGCAGTCGTTTAATTTTGGGAGGCCATTAATCATTCCATTTCCAGCGCGGAAACCACGAGGTCATTTGTCAGATTCTTCAAGCGTGCCTGATGATATGTTAATTAAATTACTCTCGTTCAGCTATCACACGCGACAGCGATACGTCGTCAGAATTGCGGTCTGCAGTTCATCGTATTAACTGTCAGTAACTATTGCTTATAAATGTTGGCATTTTGCACGGTTTGGGAACGAACAACATAGTGGTGCAGAAACAGCATTTAGGAATCGAAAGAAAGTTGAAAGATGTTCTGGATACGAAGCACGAGTACCATAGATGCACAGTTGGGAATTTATCATAATACTACTTCGCCATTAGTCCCTCAAGTATAATGATGCCACGCTATATTACTTTTTACTTCGTATTTATTGCGACATGTATGTGCATCGACAGCACACTGTGCGGTTCACATTGTGTCCTACATGTCCTAACCTATATCATTATTTTCATTTTTGCTCGATAATGCTTCTTCTAATTCTACACATAAATGTTTGGATTGCAGTTGTTCGGAACGGAATCTACAGACATTTCGTAGAAGTATAAGCTCACTGGATAATAAAAGTTAAGAATAGATGTTAACAAGAAGAGCAAATTCTACATAAAGGAAGAAGTATCTTGAAGACTGTTGCTAAAGATGTTAACGTCTTATGTGCTTCTGAGAAATTATATTGACCACAGAGGAAGCAGAAAATATTAGTAGGGAACACAATGCTGTGGTCGAAGGTCGATTTTGTAACCTTCTCCCCCTCTAACTGACTATACCATGACCGTGATCATTTGACCCTAACCACATTAAGGCAATCTTTTCCAGAATATTAACTGATTAGCGGCGATTGTGTTCATTAAGTTATCTTTACATACAACTGACTACCTTTTCTGTACATAATTGCCGGCAGCGGTGGTCATGAGAATTTACGTTCGTAAGAAGACCGGGCTCCGGACGGCCACGTGCCTGATGGAGAACCATCATTTAGGTTAAAGTCAACAGTCGAGATACCAGTAATACTTGTTTACTTACAGGTTTCGGCTTATGTTAAAGCTATTTCCAGAACACCGGTAAATAAACATTACTGCTATCTTGACAGGTGATTTGAACCTAAAAGTAGCATCAGATCGTTACACTCCATAGACAGTACTGTGTAAACCTAAAAATCATCATCTTTGGTGTATGGCTCTGGCGCATCGTACTGCATCTGCAGCAGCATTTGAGCATCAGTTACCACCACAGTGACACAACGAAGTGTTACAAATCGGTTACTCCAAGGACATCTCCGAGCCAGATGCCCTGTAGCGTGCATTCCACTGACCCCAAACCCCCGCCATCTGCGCATTCAGAGGCGTCCAGCACGAGCTCATTGGAGGGCAGGGCGCAATCTGTTGTGTTTTCTGATGAAAGCTGGTTCTGCCCCGGTGCCAGTGAATGTCGTGTATTGGTTAGAGGGAGGCTAGTTGAAAGCTTACAAATAGTCTACGTGCTAGACACGTTGGACGTATACCTAGAGTTACGATGCTATGATCTGGAGTGCGATTTCGTAGTACAGCAGTAGCAGTGTCCTGGTTGTCTGACACATCCTGTCTGCAAATCTGTACGTCAGGCTTCCGATTCGACCTGATGGCTGCCATTCAAGAATATGAGTCCAGGGGGTGTTTGCCATCAGGATAACGCTCGGCCACATATCGCTCTTGTAACCCAACACGTTCCACTGAGTCTCGATACGTTGCTTCGGTCTGCCTGATGACCAAATCTGTCTCCAATAGAGCACATGCGGGACGTTACGGACAACAACTGCAGTGTCATCCACAAACAGCATTAACCGTCCTTGTATCGACCGGCACAGGTATGAAATTGCATCGCTCAAACTGACATACGGTTACTAACGCATCAGAATTTCACATTTGGAATGGATTATCTCGCCCTCACATTAACCTGTGCTCTTACAATGTTAATCACTTAAAAATGCTACGTAGACAAATGTATTTACGAAATTTCATCACTCTAGATTAATTATTTTTTGGTGCTACAACATTTTCCCGTCATTGTAGAAGCTTGCTTGTTGAGGCATACGGCAAGAAAAGGTACATCTACAAATGTTGAATTCTTAATTTATATCCAGAATGAGATTTTCACTCTGCAACGGATAGTGCGCTGATATGAAACTTCCTGGCAGATTAAAACTGTGTGCCGCACCGAGACTCGAACTCGGGACCTTTGCCTTTCGCGGGCAAGTGCTCTACCAACTTTTTTTTTTTTGACCTTTGCCTTTGGCGGGCAAGTGCTCTACCAACATTTTTTTATCTTTTTTTCAGTATTTTTATAAATTTCTTTTTTTATTTATAAAAAAAACCTCTTGAACATGAAAATAAGAGACGACGTTCTTCATAAAATAACACAATACCCTTTGAAAATGGAAAACATAAGAGGTAGCTATATTTCCGCAAAGGCCTTCTATTTTTATTCTCTTTTTTTTTAACATAAAGGAGTATACAGTCTCACCATCAGCAGCAAACTCTCTCTTTTTTTTTAGTCTTTTTTTGTTTTTGTTTTGGGGGAGCACAGGAGAAAGAAAAACAAATAGGCTGCAGATAGAGAGCTATGTGTGAAAGGGATAAACATGTATAAGGAGAAAAAACTTAGAAGAGGAGGAGAAAAGAGAAGTGAAATAAAATAGGAATACTTTCCGCGCCATGCTCCACTTTGGCGCGCCATCAGAACAAAATGCATTCTATCATTGACCATTGAAGGGGAACGTGGGATCGTCCAGTCTTGGTTGGCAATGTTCGTTGAGATTCCAGCTTCGAGGCGGGTTGGTGAAAATGCTCTGTAAATAGTTCGCGAAAGTGGCCCGATAGTGTCGATGTCGGCGAAGGGTGTGGTGACGTACTTGGAGGCGTGTCCAGAAGTCCGCCGGATCGACGATGTCGTCCCGGAAGAGGTAGTTGACAGCCATGCCACTGATCCATGTGACGGCGTGCCACTTAGCCGGTGGAAAGTAGGTCGTGTCAGGACATATCATTATAGTAGGAGAAACATGATGTGGTGGTACTCGGAGGTAGAAAGCCACAATCTTCTGTACGAGGGTCCAGACAGCTGCTGCTGGCCCACACTCAAAACGATGTAAATCTGTATCTTCGACATTGCATTTGAGGCACAGGGGTGAGTCCACCAGTGCAATACGATGCAGTTTCTCTCTTGTAGTATACTTGCCATTGACGAGAAGGTACCACATAGAGGTGGTGTCAGTGGTGTGATATGGTTGGTGGATCGTTTTCCAAACTGTAGGCCATGAAACCTGAGGTTGACGTGTTTCGGCGGGGCTGCGTGGTGGAGACTTTCGGAGAAGGCGGTAGATGTCGCGGGTGGTCGTCTTCCTGGTCCTGGGGAGCTCGGTGCATATGTAGCTGTACTCCAAAAAGAAACGGCCGATATGTGACATCGGAGGTGGGATGTGCGCCAAAGACGTCGGTGGGCGTCTCGAAGCAGGTGCGAGCTCGGTGGTCAACATTCCAGTAAAACTAGCATTTTGGCTTTTCCATAACCGGAGCATAGTATTGGTGTAAAGTGCCGTAGTCCTGGCTCTCACATTAACCAGGTCGAGGCCACCATCCCGCTTCGGTAAGGTGAGAGCTTCATACTGGACTTTGAATATGTGTCCAGAACAAATGAAATAGCCGAAAGCCGCCTGTAATCTGGCCGCCATTGTCGCAGTGATGGGCAGAATCTACGCTATATGGGGTATCCGGGTTGCCAGATCGTTATTGACGAAGGTGACTCTCTGGCACATATTCAGCGGGCGTAGAATGTGATTTTGTATGTTGGCCCGGATGCGTTGCAGCAGCGCCCGATAATTGAACGCCGAGGTGCGGCGAATGTCTCGCGTGTACACCAACCCGAGACAGCGAAGAGTGTCCACCAGTTGAAATGGGACGACGCTGTCTGCGGGAAGGCCGCGGCCGATCTTCATGGCGCATGATTTTGCCACGTTCATAGCGCTCCCTGCCCCTTCACTGTAACGGGTAATCCACTGCATCGCAGCTTGTACGTCGGCCGCTGAACGTACGACGAGGGCCAAGTCGTCCGCGTAAGCTCGGCAGCGGAACATATGATCCCGGAGTGGAATACCTGTCAAACGCCGCCGTAATCCGCAAATGAGTGGTTCCATCGCAATGGCATAAAGCACCGTCGACAAGGGGCAACCCTGCCGTACTGAGCGTTCAATCCGTATAGGTTCTGTAAGTCTGCCGTTGACGAGAAGTCTGGACGTTGTTCCACGAAGGAGCCGCATAACCACTTGCGTGAACGTCGGGGGAATTGCCATTCGGTTCATCACTGCGTTCAGGAATGCATGATTGACGCGGTCAAACGCTTGTTTGAAGTCGATGGAGATTAAAGCGCCTGGCAGCCTCGAGTGTGTTGCCACAGCGATCACATCTCGATATTCACTGAGGGCTGTCTGTATATTACGATCGCCGCCTAAAGATGTTTGTTCGTGGGAAACAATGTCTCGTAAGACATGTTTGAGTCGCACTGCTAAAAGGCGTGTGAAAATCTTGAAGTCGGAATTGAGTAACGTGATCGGCCGATAACTGTCGAGTCGTGTTCCTCCTGCGGGTTTCGGGACTGGTACAAGTAAGCCTTCCATGAACATTGGTGGCGGGTTCGCCGCGCCGGACAAAAGTTCCCAGTACATGTCCCTCCATCGTGACATCATCAAATCTTGGAAGGTTCTGTAAAATTCGAGAGGTAAACCATCCGGGCCGGGAGATCGATTCAGAGACCCTTTAGCCACAGCGCCTTGGACGTCGTCGTTGGTCACTTCAGAAGTCAGGAGGGTAGCCGCTGCTGCGTTTAGAGTACCAAGTGTCTCCTGGGTAACCTCATCAATGGCTTCCGCACCGGTAGGTACCTCTTGATATAAAAGTCTATAGTGCGTTGTGAATGCATCCGCAATGGTAGCTTGCGAAGCCAGCCGGCGTCCATCAGGTAAGTCTAAAGTTGTCATTAAAGCCTGTCGGCGTCGACGAACATTTTGAATAATATGATGCATAGAAGGTTCTTCACCGTTAATCCTATCTTGGCTGCGTGCTCGTACAATAGCTCCCTCTAGACGACATCTGGTCAAGGTTAAAATCTTCGCCTTAATGCGTTGAGCTTCTTTTAGACGATCCGGGGATGGAGGTTGATCCATGAGTTCACGTAGAGCGCTATAGTAGAAATCAGTTGTATGGTGATTCCACCTGGCTTTGGCTCTGCCATAGTGTGTCAATGTGCGTCGGATGGCCGGTTTGGCGCACAGCAACCACCACTGCAGTGTGGTCTCGTAACGCGTAATTCGTTGAACACAGGTGTGCCACGTGTCGGTGACCTGTTGTCGACATTCAGGGTCCCGCAGTAGTGCTACATTGAGTTTCCAAGGTCCTGCACTGCGCCATGTAGGTTGTCGACGTAGGTTCATGGTACAGATGTAGATGTCATGATCCGAGAAGGCAGACGGCCAACGTTCCACGTCGAGGAGAACTGATTTTGGAGCGTTAGAGATGTATATTCTGTCAAGTCGGCTGGCGGAGTGGCTCGTAATGTGTGTATACCCCGGGCGGTCGCCGTGTACCACTCGCCAAGTGTCGAGGAGACGAAGGCGGCGGACGAGGAAGCGAAGTTCCGGACATGTGGTGAAATGGGGGTATTGGTCTGTGCGCTCGAGAACGCAGTTGAAATCTCCACCTACGATGAGATGATCGTATCGGCCGAGGAATAAAGGTGTGATATCTTCTGCGTAGAACTGGGAGCGATCCCTCCGTTTATCAGTGCCCGATGGGGCGTACAGATTAATGATTTTGAGTCCGTCAACTGTGATGGCCACCCCTCGCGCTGTTGGGAGGTATGCGACATCGGAAACTGCAATCCCTTCTCGGAGGAGGATGGCTGCGCCTGTGTGTTCCATAGCTGCAGGGGCGGCGTACGTCTCATATCCATAACACCCAGCCCAAGTTGCTGTCCTCAGTTCTTGTAACAGGGCGATGTCGATGTCCGCTGCTCTTAGCGTGTCACGGAGCAGTTGAAGTTTAGCGTGGGAGCCGATATTATTAGTATTGATAGTAGCTATTCGGTACGCCTGATGGGAGATTCGTGCTGCCGATAGGGTCGTAGCTGGTGAAGATTGTTGTGGTGGATGCTGGAAGTCCATAGAAGTCGCAGTAGTCGCCGTAGAAACTTCCCCCATTTTAGTGTTGGTCTAACGGAGGAACAGATCTCATTTCCGCATCAGATGGAGGTGGGAAATCCGTGTCATCCGCCCATGAAAAATGTCCGACAGGTTTGACATCGGCGAGAGGTGGCAGCGCCGGCCGAGTCGGCTCAGTTGCGTCGGTGACAACAGGCGTGCTATGTTCCATGGCTTCAGGGCGCGGGGCTTGCGCACGCTCTCTGTTGGACGGTTCACCATCTTTTGGATGACGCGTCTCCGTGGCAGAGGAGAAAGTGTTATCGTGTTCTCCGTCAGAGTGATGTGCCATCTCTTCGTCCTGCGGAGGGGGCTCAATGGTTGATTCTGATGTCTTGCGGCGTTTTTTTCGTCGTTTGGGCGACTTCTGCTTTCGGCAATGAGTTTCGGTGTCTGAGGAAGGAAGAGATTCACGTCGTTCGGGTACAAAAGCCGCGGGTGCTATGATGCGGTCGTCATTCCCCAGAACACTCTCACTGGCATCCTTGTGATCTTCTAGCGTGGGTGTGTCCCGCTATTGGACATGTTCACGGGCGGCATCGTCGGTGTCAAGGTGCTGGGACGCCTCCGAGTGTATCGGACCAGAGAGATGCTCATGAACGGCGTCATGTGTGGGCTGGACGTGCAGTGTCGCCGCATAGGTGACTGGAAGGGTGGTCGTGGTTCTGTCGGTGTTCGTATCGTCGGGCCTTAGTTGTGTGATGCGGCGTTGCAGGCATTCATTACGGACGTGGCCTTCTTTGCCACAACCGGAACATGTTCGAGGTTGTCCGTCGTAAATGACCACCGCGCGGCAGCCGCCGATAGAAATGTACGATGGAACGTGCCGTTTGAGATCTATTCGGACTTGTCTCACACCATTAAGCACCGGATATGTCGTAAACTGTGCCCATGTCTCGGCTAAGTGGCTCTGGACTTTTCCGAACGGGCTTAGCGCCGCGATGACTTCATCTTCTTTTACCTCGAAAGGCAGTTCGAATACACGGATCGTCCGAAGGCCAAGTCCTGCATGGTCGACATCCACAGGCCCGACGTTTCCGTCGGAGTGCCGAAATTTTAGTCCAAGTCGCGTCCTTTGAATAATCTCATTGCAGGCAGCGTCAGAAGTCATCTTAACATAAACGACGCTGCTAATGATCGATAGGTGTATGCCGATGAGTTCGTCACGGGGGATCTTCACGTCTTCGCGTAGGAAGCGTTCGACGGCCAGTGCTTTGGGTCGTGCGTATTCATTTGAGAAGGTGAACTTAAGAGTGTTCTTCCTGTAAGAGTTGGCCATTAGAGCGTGGTCGACTGAGAATCGCTGTGACGACGATGTAAACAAAACACTCCGCGGGCGCAGCGGCGTGGACGGCCGAGCGCGGTGCGCACTGCTGCCCTGCCGAACGCAGACTACCAACTGAGCTGCCCAAGCACGACTCACGGCCCGTCCTAACAGCTTTACTTCTGCCAGTATCTCGTATCCTACCTTCCAAACTTTGCAGAAGCTCTCCTGCGAAACCTGCAGAACTAGCACTCCTGAAAGAAAGGATACTGCGGAGACAGCCTGGGGGATTTTTCCAGAATGAGATTTTCACTCTGCATCGGAGTGTGCGCTGATATGAAAGTTCCTGGCACATTTGCATTAGAGCTTCTGTAAAGTTTGGAAGGTAGGAGACGAGATACTGGCAGAAGTAAAGCTTAGAGGACGGGGCGTGAGTCGTGCTTGGGTGGTTAAGTTGGTAGAGTACTTGCCCGCGAAAGGCAAAGGTCCCGAGTTCGAGTGTCGGTCCGGCGCACAGTTTTAATCTGCCAGGAAGTTTCTTAATTTATATGTTTTACGTAAATTTGCATGTAATTTTATTTTCGATATGTGTAATATAACCTTTCAGCATGCCAAAAAGGATAGTGTTGAGACAATAACAACAAGAGTCACAGCAGTTGTGCCGGGCGCGACCAATGAGGATTGTAAAAGCCGTTTTACATATCTGTAGTTGCAAATTAAAAGCCAGGGCGGTAACATTAAAAGTGCACGGGTTTTC